>NC_084971.1:19817235-20117860 GCF_963691925.1 Scomber scombrus
TGTGTGGTTCAATGTTTTTAAATACTCCTGATGTTTGTATGTTTGAGTGTAAGTTAAATTGTCCAGTGATGAACTGTCATAATGTCAGTGGAGATTCCCTCTATTTTGACCATTTTATATTTTTTACAGCCTATCCCTTTTATTCCTGAAAGTTACAGTTGTCCTGTATAAGATTTAACTCTTTTTGGGAGCATTAAAAACACCATAAACTCTAAATTTTCCTAATGTGACCCAGAATATGCAAACATTAAAATATTTCAGTGATTTATTTTTGTGCGGCAGATACACATTTTCATAAATAAAGGGTTTTCAGGGTTAAAACTGACCTGAATTTATACAAAAATTAAATTCATCATTAATTTTGTTATAAAGACTTATTATGTGAGGGGACAGAATACTAACAGTTCGTAGGTGTTAAACATCTATTTTCAAGGAAACAATGGGACAGTTCTTTAAATTTCATTACTTGTGTTTAAACTGGCAATTCAAATAATTATGACTTTCATGTGGCCTAATAAGCCGTAAACTGCTATTTTGCCTGTAGGACTGAGCAGTGTATGACTGAAGAGGACAGATAATGGTGTTGGGATGTTTTAAATCAAGAGTATAAATGTTTAGGCCTGTGAGGAAGACACACACACTGCAAAGTCTTTTTTTTCTCATGATCACTTTGGTTCTTTCAGATGACCTGAAATTGAAAACAAAACCAAAAAAGGCATGGCACAAAATAGGAAATATTTAGACTTCAATGAAGGTCTTTGGTTTAGCAGTCTGTAATTTATTGTACAATCCTACTTAGAGTTAATCTTTAGACCTAATTAAGTATGATGCATATTCGCCACTTAAGTCAATGGAACTGAGCTCACATTCTCATATTCGTTTATTACTTTGCCAAATGCTGTTACATAAGTGATGAAAAAAAGACATAAGCAGCAGAGGAAAGATCTGAAAACCAGTAGAGAGAGACAAGGACATTGGAGAAAAAGAGAAAACAAACTTCTCTTTTAATGCAAGTTCAGACAACATCATTTGATTTCAAACAACATAATTTATTTAATACATGGCAAAGGCTGGCACCATTGATAAGGAATTGTAGATGTCAGGTCTTAATGTAGGTGGGAATGAGAAAAAGAGATGACATATAGGACAGCAGAGGAGAACAGGATATTGCTTCCAGCATGATGCTTTCTGACATCTGCTCTCATTCGTGCCCTTATCTGGACAAGTGAAATTATCGGTCTGCAGGGGGGAACGTTTTACAGAGAAAAAGCCATTACATGTTTACATATGACAGATTTTCTTTTTTTTTTAACAGAAAGTGCAAAAAAGTCAGTCATTGCAGCATCATTGTAATGAATCCTCCAAAGAAAGCATTTGTGAACAAGTTAATATCTTTTTTGTTTAATTAACATTTTTTTGTCAGTGCTCTCATTTTTTACTCCAAATTAACTCTGCAAATGTGGCTGTGTGCCATGCATTATTCTTCTCAAAATGAGGCAGGTTCTGTGGTCACAGCAATCACTGAAACTCAAAATCCTTGTGGGCCTGCCAAGTAGAATTCAGTGTAAGTATAGCCATGCCAAAGCAATCACAAGAACCTTGGATCCGTAAATGCAAGTGAATAGATGATTTTGTAAAATGTTCCAATTAAGAAAAAAAAAGCTACACTGACTTGAATTTGACAAGCAACACTGGAAGTGAGACAGAGAAGGGAAGAGTAAGCAAAAGGAAGACTGGCATTAACTGGTAAAGTGCTCTTCCTGCTCATCAAATAGAGATGCCTGACCCAGTTAAATTTGCTGGCCTGGTGTTCACATTACATGCACAGATACACACACACACACACACACACACACACACACAAACACACACACACACACACACACACACACACACACACACACACACACACACACACATGCACAAACACACAAGCTTGAATAGATGAATCAAGAACTTTGACCTGCTTTTGTATGAGAACGAAACCCCATGAAATGTGTCTAATTTTCTGGTTCCTCTCAACCCGCCCTCAAATTTGTTTGCACATAAATTCCCACTTGCAAATAATTTATTTTATAATTACTTTTGTTATTTTAGATCTCCAGCCAGGCTTAAGGCTGTGAAAAGAAAAGAAAAGAAAAGAAGAATGACAGAATGGGGATATGGTGGAGAGGTGGTTGGTGTAAAGGTTGGTGAAGGCAGTGAATGCCAGCTGTCCAGATGCCTGTCTCCCATCTGTTTGAACCCCGACATCTAGCTGGCACCTCTTCCAGTGCTTACCACACACACATGCAAGAACACACAAGCACACACATACACACACAGAGTTGCTCTCACGTACACAGAAACAGACTGGCATTGCTTCTGACACTAGCAGTGTTAGGCAGCTGTGGGATTGGGCACAGAAATGAGGGCTATCGCTAACCGCTAATCCCCGTGTGTGTTTACCTTCATCACTAGGATTGTCAAGATCTCTCAAATGCTACATAGTCCCTCCTCCTGCTAATCCAAAATCCACCCTTCTTTCTTATAAAGTATCTCTTATGGCCCATTTTAAACCTTCCCCAGCTTTGAGCATATCCAGTGGACAGATTGGCTCCATATTGCTCAAAGCCCTCCATTCTGTTGGATCTGCTGCCGTTACCCTCAGAAAAACAGCAGGAGAGGACTTCATTGTCCCTCAGAGCCAGAGTTAGGGTTTTGTCATATGCTCATTGCAAGTGTTTGTGTCCAAGAAGTGTACCTTTTTATTGCTGGGCATATTTTGCATATTCTTCATGGTGATCTTCAGTAGTCTTGCCATCACTTTCAACTCCTGAAAGGAAGTCTTCTGGGAACAACACTGTAGTTTGAGGGTAGTAAACTGCTCTCTTCTGTTTTGAAAACCCCTGGATATGACGCATAGACTCAGTTTGAAGGGAAAAAAGTAATGAAAACTTCTGCTGTTATGCACATTACTAAGGCCCTTGTTTTACTGATAGAAAAGATACATTTACTGAAAACTGAGCAAAACAGAAAGTATCTTGCTATAGCCTGTATAAGCTACCCAAAAGTCCAACATTTAAAATTGAGTGATATAGAAACAAAAAGCTATGTTGGGTTGTTTTTTAAAAAAACTTTTAAATTCTTAACAATTCAACATAATTTAAATAAATGCCCCAGAGGAACATCATATGAAGAAAAAATTGGGTTTGAAATGGTGAGGTTATGATTATTTGACTTCAGTAATGTTCTCTTTATTGTCTCCAACAATTAAATGTAGCCAGTTGCATAATACATCTTTTGAACAGTTTGAATAGCACTTTGCAGAGACTGGAAACTTGCTTGAGAAAGCAGATTCTGCATAGTGATCAACTGGTCGCCTGTAAAAGTTTCATAATCAGTGATGTGGTTGCGACTTGCGAGTGAAAACTTGTGTCTCTTGCTGATGTGTTCTTTGACATGTAAGATTTGAGGATTGGCTGCAGAACAAAAACCTCTTTAATGTAAGAAAGTTCACCAAGTTCACATTCCTTTTTTAAAACTTCCATGCTGGCTTTTTGAAATGTATAATATAAAAGTATTGCACACCAAGGGTTGTAGTGAGGTGCTGATCTCTGGAAGTAGACTTGAGAACATGAAAAAAGTGTCACACACTCATGATTGTTGATCTTGAAGAAGGCCTGAGGGCCGAAACGTTATCATCTAAATAAAAGAGAAATATATATAGAACCAGAGTGTGCAAAGCTTCTTTCTTGCTTTTTGGAGTTTGAAATTCCCGAAACATGGCTTGTCGGTGTAGTGGGGGCCAACTAGCAGTTCATAGATGACAGAGCATCCATAAATGCAGCGTCATCGACAGTTTAAAAAATGTTTGTCTGCCCACAATTTCCACACAATGAAAACATAACTTTCACAAAAGAGGGAAAAAACTTGCCTACTTGCCTCCAAGTAGCACTGACACTTCACAAAAATAGCCCTTCATGGCTTTTCTGTTTTCTGCTATGGATGTTAGGTAGCAGAATACAAATGAGATGTTTAAACTAATATACTGCACACATGGACACACACCTATGCTGACTCTTACAGATATGCGTACACATGTTAATAATGCATTTCAACCAAGTGCATCGGGGAGTGTATATGCAAAGCACTCAGCTACAAACTTAATTTAATTTTTAAATCTTTGTTTTCACACATTTTTGTGTGTGTGTGGTGTGTAAAATGTAGAGGTTGTCATAACAGAGGAGACAGGGGATCAGATTAGGGAGCTGTGCACATCTGTCAGCATGCAGCCATCTTCAACACCATTAGATTAGAGCTAATCAAGACACTGTGCATGTGTCTGTATATTTGTTAGTTTGGGAGACACACACACACATACACAGGAGAGGATTAAAAAAAAAGAGGGAGAAAGAAAGATTCCTTTCTCTGACATCAGCTGCTCAGGTCTCGTAAATCAGGAAAGGTTCCTGGGGATCGATTAAAAGCAGCATGACAAAGATTGGTAATAGAGATGGCAAGGCGCTTAGCCCAACAGAAATACCCTGCAGACGCAGAAATAAGGAGAGAATTAAAAGAGTTTCAGAAATCAACAAAATATTTCTGGGGGCAAACAGATAGAAGTGCAACGATAGCGAGAAGATGGGGTGGGAGAGTGCAAGAGAAAGAGCAAGGGGAGAGAGTTATAGAAAGAGAGAGGGAGCGATCTTTCCTCCATGCTGCTTCAGCCTTCCTTTCAAATTAGAACAGCCCGTCTCCTGAGAATGTGACATTTTCACGGAGCAAGCGAGAGAGAGATGGAGGTTCAGAGAACAGTGTGGGTAGGGGGGGTGGAAGACAAATGGGGAAGGGGGGCAGAGAGGTGACTGCAGGTTTTCAGAAGCGGGAAGATGGAAGAAAAGAGGGAGAAACAGAATGAGAGGAGGCAGTAGCAGATGATGGAGAGAGATGGAGGGTATTGCAGGGTTTCACTTGGTGGTGTTAGGGATGGATGGAGTGAATGATGAGAAGGGAGGAGTGTGTGGGAGGGTTATTAGTCCACCCTCCAGAGGCTACTAATGCACTGACCTTCATTAACTCGCATTACTGTCGGTGTGTGACTGTGTGCAAGTGTGCAACTCTCTTTAGTTAACACTCATTACAGAGTCTTTGTTTAAAGGCCAGTAAACTAATGAAGTCATTAAATAAGTGGAGAAAATCCTGATTCAAGCATTGAAACTAGCAACTGAGGTAACTTTAAGGACAGGAACAGCCACTTGCGCACATTGAAAACAGAATAACAATAGACAAAATAATGAAAAACACTGTAATGCGACAATCATCATGATAGTTCTCTGAGCTACTAGAGTTCACTTAAATATACAACAGAGAGACATCAGATCTGCATCAGGTGTTTATCTGTACAAGTGCAGATGGGGGAAAGATGAAACTGATGTACTGCACCATGTCAGGTTTAATGTTAGTCTGTCTCTTATGTGTGTTTTTGTTTCTCTCTCTCTCTCTCTCTCTCTCTCTCTCTCTCTCTCTCTCTCTCTCTCTCTCTCTCTCTCTCTCTCTCTCTCTCTCTGTCTCTCTCTGTCTCTCTCTCTCTGTCTCCCTCTATCTATCTATCTATCTATCTATCTATCTATCTATCTATCTATCTATCTATCTATCTATCTATCTATCTATCTATCTATCTATCTATCTATCTATCTATCTATCTATCTATTTGCAGGCTCTCCTTGATACTCAAAAGCAGTTGCGCTCTCAGATCTCCAACTTTACCTTCAACCTGGGCTTCTCTGGAAAGTTCTACCACACAGGTGAGTGCTATAAGCCTGAAAAAAATACTGTGCCTTTACTTAAACTATAAGGCATCACTGTAAAAAAAAAAGTTTAAGCTAGTCTGCATGCATAATTCCTATAACACTTCACTCATGTCAGTGGGTATTCGTATAGACACACAAAATGCAGGGGTAATTGTTAAAAATGTATGTATGTAAATTGGCATAGACTTTCTGATAATTTGCTTTCATAAAAAATTATATGCTATCCATTGCTTTTATGTAAACTAAAAAATCCCTTTTGTCAAATTATGCACAGACCTTGTCGGGCTAAACATCCAAAATTGCTTTCTGGTTTTATGATAAAGTATTTTAAAAATCATTAAAAATATACATATATATATATATATTTGATTTTTTCACATTTACAGTTTTATTTTTACAAAAATACAAAATAATATTAAGATTAACTTCTGTTTGGTCTCAAAAATTTTGCATATTATGTGACAGTGTCTAAATAATGGCACTTTACACCATACAAAATGTGAACAAGATGTTTCACAATTTTTAATATAACATATAATACAGATTAGTGTGTGTTAGTAACTATTTACACATTTAAATTTGACAGACTGACTTGTGAAAGATCAAAAGATAGAACGATCTGTCAAGATGAAAGCAAAAGTGTAAATAATTTAATTAAAATATGTACATTTATGTTGCAAAACACATATATCCACACACACACACACACACACACACACACACACACACACACACACACACACACACAACACACACACACACACACACACACATATTTAAATTAATTGCATAAAGACAATTGCATTGAAACTATATTGAAGTGAAGCATACATTTGAGGGACTGAATTAATCCCACAAGGTTGCTATAGTTTATAGTGTATACACATGATAGGATACCTAATCTTTTTTATCTTTTTCTTTCTCTAGATATGGAGTTAGTGTCATATTCATATACTGTATTATAAGCTGTGTATTATAAGCTCTATTGTGGTTCCGAGGATAGACTTTGATGATTTTCTAGTTAGCGTGTCTAAATCTGCAGCAAGAGAACAAAGAAGTAGGAAACACTGGAAAAGAAAAATTGAGGTGAGACAGAACATGATTATAATTAGATGACATCTGATATAGAACGAAACATATAACCACAGCATCTGTTATTGCTATGGCATCACATTTCATCACCATGGTATCAGATCTCCTTATTTAGCAACACAAGCTTAAGACAATGCAGGTGCTTGATGATACGCTTTAACCTACCAGTATGAAGTTGTGTACAGCAACAGTTTTTAACATGCTCTGAATCATCATGAAGCATGCATTTGTACATGTGTCATTCCTTTTCTTTTTGTCCTTGTGTATGTGTCAATGTTTGCGTGTGTGTGTGCAGGCACAGTGGAGGAAGACAAAGGAGACGATTTACTGTTGAAGTATGTGGATGAGTTCTGGTGGTTCCCCCACATGTGGAGTCACATGCAGCCTCACCTATTCCACAACGAATCCTCACTGCTGGAGCAGATGGTCCTCAACAAGGAGTTCGCTCTGGTGAGGATGGATGTGCGCACACACACACACACACACACACACACACACACACACACACACACACACACACACACACACACACACACACACACACACAGAAGCACCCGCACACCCATACACCCACACACACACACACACGTCTTGCAGCTGTGTATTTCCTTGTTGCTTTCCGTTTGTGTGTCCTTTTAATCATACTTGTTTCTCGTGATTGCATTTTCTTCAAGGACGCCTGTTCCTGTAAGTAATTGTCATTTCTTTGCCACAGCAGATTACAGACATGATGTTCGCAGGTCAAAGTACTGTAACTGTTCTGGCTGACATTAAAATTTGCTTTAGTTGTAGCAGGCAGATGCTGTTGGAAAAACAAATGAAAGGCATTGACAAGGAATTGTTTTGCAGATGTGTGCAATTTAATATGTCCTTGTTATGTTGATTAATAAATTGCAATCAGGGTGGATTTACACTTCCTGCAGAACATGTTTGTTAATGCAAATTAGTTGCATACAAATGTACTTTTAAGAGGTCAATAATATGGGAAAATAGTATACTTCTTTCACCATTTGCAATAACAATGCTTTTATAAAATGTATTGTCATGTACCAATTTTCTAAAACCTAATAATCACAATATTCCAATGGGGAATGATGCACTTTGATGGGCGCACCTGAGCCCTTTTTAATCTGAAGTCCACAAGGTCGAGTGCTATTGTTGCTCTGCTCTTTTCTGTTTTGCTGTGTTTTGTTAGTATGTGTGTGCGTGTATGAGTGAGTGGAGATGATTTGTATGACTGTACGGGAGTGTCATGTTAAACACACACAGTACAGTGATGGGGGTCTGGTTCATGTGGTTGAAGGTGAACATGATCATAAAGTGTGATCCCTAACCTTTATCGTATACACGCATACATTCTCACTCCCTCATCTCCTGACCGCTGGTGCTTAGCTTTGACAGCATGTGTAGGTGTGTGACGAAGGACAACACCATCAGTCTGCAAGATGTGCCCAGAAACCCTCTACCCTCACACTCACACAAACATTAACACACAAAACATACTCTCACAAACTATTTTTTATTTCATTTATAACCTGAAGGCCAGCATAATAAAAAACACAACACAAATCCTTCTACAAGGTCAGGCTGCTGGGCTTAGTGTGTTTATGTGCCACTATGTTCTCTGTCAGAGTTGTATAAAACCTATAACTTGTGTGTTACAGTAATGTACATAACCCTCACATGTGTTTTTGTCTTTGTATGTGTGTCTTCCACATCCAGGAACACAACATTCCAGTCGACATGGGTTACGCTGTGGCCCCTCACCACTCAGGGGTCTACCCAGTACACCTGCAGCTTTATGAGGCTTGGAGACGTGTGTGGAACATCCGGGTCACCAGCACAGAAGAGTACCCCCATCTCAAACCTGCTCGCTACCGCAAGGGCTTCATCCACAGCAACATCATGGTGAGACAAAATTCTTACAGTAATCACATGTCCGTGAAAAGCCTCGAGGGGATGCATCAGCAAGCACACACGTGTGCTCCTTGACATGCACATCCATAAATGCTCTTTGATCATTTGACATGTTTCTATGCATATATTAAAATTCATTAGCACCTTCACAACTAGCATATTTGTAATTGGACATCTCAGCTTTATGTGTAAATGACTGGTCTCATTAACAAAAATATGTATTTTACAGCCAAACATTGTCATGATTATTTATTATTTTTGCTCGTATTCATTCATTTAGTTTGCTGTTCTACAGCCGATAGGTGTGGACATCCCTACATTACAAATCAGTGTTGACACATTTTATAGAATATGTTGTCTGACAAAAACAGGTGGGTCATGTTGGTCAGATAAATATGACAAATAATACAACTAAGTGTATCTTTGATTGTGCACGGATCATGAATCAAACCCAACACTCAAAGTGTGTTATGTAGTGTCTTTGACTGTCACAAGTAAAAATAATTTGTTGAATTTATCTGCCTGAAATTAAAACCACCACCTTTGAGAAACAAAATCAAAGCAAGCTTACAGTAAATGCAGAACTGTTGGTCAAAAATGCCTGTGTTAATAATGTTGCTTTGCTGCTGCTCTTTTATCTTACTTTAAAAAACGGTATTCATCTGCTGTCTCTTTGTTCAAATAAGTGTTTGCTGAATAGTAAATTGTCTAAAACAGAAAATCAATGATGTCTTGTGTGGTGTGTAACCTCTGTGTGTGTGCACGCATATGTGTTTGCATGTGCATGTGTGTGGTATGAATTATTTGACCTCGTCTCACCACACCATGCTCAGCTCCACATTGATTCAATATTTAATGGCAATGTGGCTAAAGGGGTGAGCTTTGCTATGTGTGGCATGCGTGTATGAGAGCATTTGATTATTTGTATACGTGCCGGCTGTGAAACAGACCTCGTACAATGTATGATAGGATAAGGGTCTCATAATGAGAGCATTTTTACACTTTCATGCTCCAATGAATTATTCATCAGGCAGTGTTTGAAAAGGCAAGAATAAAACTCTTGTCACCCATTTCACCTGAGCATGTTGTCTTCATCCCTTTCTCCGTTTCTCCTCCTCCTCTTTGCTCACTTGTCAGTCAGTCTTTTTGTCAATGTGCACAAATGCACCCTTATTGACAAAAGAACCAATCACATCTGACACCAAAATTACTAGTCCATGTTGTTCTGCCGTACTCGGATCCCCAGAAAACAATTTGAACAGACAGCTATGTCAATTTCCTAATAAGTCAGAGAAGTCTGCTTTTATTTCTTGACATCTTGTCACAGCATCAGAAAAGACAGCCACTTACTCCTTTGTCATAAATATAAAACCAAGCTGACAGTTTGGCAGGTTATAATGTGTTATTATACATTATCAATAGTAATGTATCCAGAGTTAGTAAATGGTAAATAGACTGCAATTCTGTAGCAGCTTTCTAGTCTTATAGACCACTTAAAGCGCTTTACAATACATTCAAACTTTCACCTAGTCTCACACACATTCCTACACTGAGGCTGCCTTTCAAGGTGTCAATCTGCTCATCAGTAAGTAAAGCTTTATTTATATACCACTTTTTAAAACACACAGTTACAAAGTACACACACAGAAACACACACAGAAACACGCAATTATAATATAAAACAAACAGACAACAGACCAAACTAAAATGAACCAAAACATAAGACACTGAAGGTATCAGATGCATCAGTGAATCACTGAATTGAATAATAAGCATCTAAGCAAAAAAACATTGTCAACATTTATTAATATTAAACATCACAAAGAAAAACAGGAAAAACAACAAAGAAGAAATTTTCAGAAAAACTTTAAAAAACTTATAAAATGAGGAAAGCAACTTAGTACTGGAAAAAAAATTCTCAGGTCTGTGCTAAAACAATTATCAGATGCCCAAATGAATATCAAGACTTATTCTTCTTGCTGTAATCATTCCTCTTGTCGTACAGGCCACTAAGAGATCCCTTCATAAGGCGCATTAAATGTAAGTAATGGGGGTCAAAATCCACAGCCCCTTCTGTGCAAAATAATGTATTTAAAGTTTATTTAAAGCTAATATTCAGATTCAGTTGTCCAAATTAGTCAAATCAAGACAATATCTTTCAAAGTTACCGTCCGTTTAGTGCTATTTTTTCTCTTTTTGTTACGATCCTTCCACTGCAGCTGAACAGGAAATCGCTGTCTACTACAAAGACTGTAGCTGTGGAAGATAACCACTTCATTTAACTAAATCTGGGTTAGGGTAAGGGTTAGGGTTACTCAAAACAAGCACTGTACATTTTGTCCCCCATCACTTACATTGTAAGCTCATTTGGAGGGGATCTTCTAAAGGTCAGTATGAACAGGAGGAATGATTACAGCGAGTGAAACATGTTTCATGTTTATTTGGCCACCTGAATTTTCCAGACTTGAAAAATTGTGATCCTATCCTTGAATGACTTCTTATTGAATGTCAGAAACTTCTTTTTATTTTTTCAAGTTAGACATTTTGCCAATGCACCGAAATCACATTGGTAGGGGAGCGAGGATGCATGCAAATTAGATCAGATTGATGAAAGCTGATGATCAAGTAGAGAGGGCTTTCATCAGCTGAGTTTTCCTGCTCTCGGCTCTGTCAGGAAATGAAGGGACTTCCGATGACTTGTTGATCATGTTGCTTAAAGGCAGACTCCAGAGTGAGGGAAGCAAAATTATTCTTGAACCCATCACTCCTGGGTCAAGACTCCCAAGAGGATTCCCCGGTCTGGTGCTAGGCAGCTATAGTTCAGAGGTTTACCAAATGAATCACATGCAGCACTGTTCTGTACAGTGGACTGTTTTCTTTCTCTGAGGAAAATGAAAACTTTGGGTCTGTACCCAGTATGTGCTGCACTACCATCTCTTACAGTATCCTACAAAACAATATATTCTGATGGGACAGCAGGCATCACTCCACTTACCTTCAAACATTAGATTTGGTGAAATTGTAAAGTGTATTCTAAATAGCTATTTCGTAGCTTTCATTCATATCACAAGAAATTCATAAGCATATGCAGTTTGCCCAGCTGTCATGTAATCTTATGCGCTCAAATTTTTCTGTTTTTATGAGTACTAACAACCTCTTGTCCATGTTTGTTTTAAAAGTAATCTTCATCGTCATTATCAGTAAATTAAGATTATCCTATCAAAAGCTCTCAGCTACAGCTACAGTTACTAAATGGTCCTTGAGGTGAAAATATATCATCAACTGATGTGTCTTTTTGAAAATAAACCTTTTTAAACTCGACTTTCAAGCCAGTGTGGGCAAAAAGTAAAATGGTAAATGGACCGCATTTGTTTAACATCTTCCAACCACTCAAAACGCTTTTATACTACAAGCCACATTCATCCTTTCGCACTCATATTCATAAGCTGATGGCACGGCCTTCAGGACCAATTTGGTGTTCAGTACCTTGCCTAAGGAAACTTGGACATGTGGACTGGAGAAGCTTGGAATTGAACCAATGATCTTCCGATTAATGGGCAACCCGCTCTACCTTCTAAGCCACAAAAGCCCCAGTCCTCAAAGTTATATATATATATATATGTACATGCCTCAGCACATGCTGAATTAGTATTTTAAATCACTCCAGCCAAAATCGGCTTGTAAGCTTTTAGAATCTGATAATTGATCTAGCGTCCTGACCTCTCATAACATTACTCCCCACATCACTCATGGCCTTCGCATTTTCTTTACCTTTCACAGTTTTTCACCTCCAATTTCTCTTTCAATTTCTGTCTATTAATCTCTTTCTCCCCTGCCTCTCACTCCATCTTTGTTTGCTCAGAGGAGGACAAGAAGTTGTCTTAAGGTTGTAAAATTGGTGTTTGTGTGTCTCTGTCAGCAGATTGAGAGCCACCCACTGGACCCACAGTATCAGAACAAATCAGACTGAGATATGGGATTGTGCTATATATGTGTGTGTGTGTGTGTGTGTGTGTGTGTGTGTGTGTGTGTGTGCGTGCGTGCGTGCATGCATGTGTGTTTGTGTGTGTGTGCGTGCGCACCCACACAAACATGCATACTTCTGAGTGTGTGTTTGTGTGTGTTTTTCTTTTTAAAATGTACTATATCAGTTTGAGCTATAGCTCTGTGGATAATTGGTTTGGTGAAATAGTGCTGAGTGTCTGGCTCTGGTGGCCTTCTCTCTCTCTTTCCCTCTCTCGTGTGTGTGTGTGTGTGTGTGTGTGTGTGTGTGTGTGTGTGTGTGTGTGTGTGTGTGTGTGTGTGTGTGTGTGTATGTGTGAAAGAGTCTGCAGTGTTTTATAGATAAACCAATATCTGAGCTTCCAGCCTTTACTCTCTATTTCACAAAGAGAAGTGCTCCACAAGGAGTTCTCAATAAAGACCTTCTTCTCTTCTCTTCTCTTCTCTTCTCTTCTCTTCTCTTCTCTTCTCTTCTCTTCTCTTCTCTTCTCTTCTCTTCTCTTCTCTTCTCTTCTCTTCTCTTCTCTTCTCTTCTCTTCTTGACTCACTAACTCACATAGGATGTTTGTCAGGTTACGGTTGATTTTATTTATGAAGACTCCCTGATGATTTGAACATCAGGCTAATTAGAATTAAACAAAAAAAAAGGCAGTGTAAGTGCTCTAAAAAAGGCAAGCAAGTATACTTTGCAATAGGGTGTTTAACTTCAAAAATACATATCAGTTAAAAAACGTGTGAACATGTGTGCGGCACACACACCATTGGAGTTACTAGTAACAATAAATAGCATATGAAAACATCTGGATCCTTTTTTCCTCAATAAAGGTTCAGCGGAGTATGCAACTCACATAGGGCATGTCTGTATACTTTTTGTATTTTCATGGCTAAGGGAGCACGGTGCACCTGCTTGTGGTGTATTAAAAATAATCCATTATCATCTCCTCCTGCCTCGGTAAACAGCGAGTCACCCAAATACCAAACAGGTGTAGTTAAGGAGCACCATAGGAAGATTTAGCTTCACCATTGAAAATCTCTGTTTTGTGCTATCTATGCCCCTTGCATGAAAATAGGGTCTCTTCTGCTGTGGTGAAGTAATATCTGCTGGACAGCTCATCAGGACTCCCTGAAACACACTGGAGGCAGTAACCGGTGTGTCCTTTGACAACCCTAATTATAGAACTTTTTTCCCAGCAGATATCTTGACTTGTCAAAACACGAAAAGCACAGGTGGAACTAATAACATTTAATGATGGCTCCATTCGTTTTAAATGCCCCGGTAAGTGAGGTCAGTATGAGCCAGCATGCACAATACCTCCAAGTCCTGGAACTAGAGCCACCTAAATGGAACAGAGCCATATGTTACGTAATAATACCTGCACATTTTCTGCTATAAGTCAAAATGTCTGCTGTCAAAAAAGGTCTAAGAATGTGACTTAAACCATCAGTGGAATTAGCACCTGTGTTTCACCACCACAATGAGTAACATTTCCATATGCTGTATGACACGACACGTCAGAATATCCCTGACCTGTTCTAGTGTATGCTTCTCATATTTAGAAATTGCTGTGTAAGTACTTGACCTTACAGCTGTGCATCTCAGCTGTACATCTGTCATTTTTTATGCTGTTATCTAAATGATTTCCTTGGTATGTGCATTGAAGAGTGAGATCAGAATATTGATACTGCTCTTATTTACACTATCAGGAGCACCTGTGAAATCCTGTTCCTGATAAAGGCAATTATTTATTTTAGTATTTTAGTATTCTTAGGTGCTGATTTACTAAAGGTCTACGTGTGTAAAAACGTGTGCAAACTTGACATCACCCGCAAAAAATGTGCAAGCTGATCTACTAACGCAGCGCACTGAGGTTTGCGTCTTTCAACTGTGCAAGATAGTACGCACTGTCCATTTAGTACGTTTGTCATGATGAATATGTAATATGGGGCGTTTCGACCCCAGTGTGCAAAATACAGGGAAGAGAAAATGCATATATGTTATTTAGCACGCGCATTGTGATTTACCAAACCTGAAGGTATTTTTTCTGACGCTAACTGCGTCTATAAATAACACCTTTGAAGGGCAGGTATTAACCTGCTGCGCACTGCGCTCAGATGACTTTTGTCACTGTAGAGAGGAGACGGAGGCACAATGACAGAATACGCACAGGACGGAGTTTTTCCACCTGTGTTAATATTTTGGAGTGGAATATTTTTGGTTTTACTAACAGCATTAACTTTTTCACAAATACTCTCCCATATATCGGATTTTCTGGTAATATTTGTTTTTGTTATAACTCAATATATTTGTTAACCTCTTCCACTAGAACCTGATCACATTTCATTTTGCGCTTGCAACTTTCTAGTCGTCCAAACTCTCCATTAAGACACGCAAAACCCTCATTTAAATACTGCTGTCTCCACCCTGTTGCACCTGTTTTCATTTACGCAGTTTTTCTTAGTAGATCACCCACAAAACGCACGCAAACGAAATGCACAATCTATTGCACTGTGCACGCAATTTAGTACCCACTATTTGGGATCTTAGTAAATCAGGCCCTTAGTGATTTTAGTTTTTGCTGCTATTTTTGGAATGCTACTGAACTAAGTTTTGTTGTATTGTTTTATCTGTGCAATGACAATAAAGGATCTATCTATCTATCTATCTATCTATCTATCTATCTATCTATCTATCTATCTATCTATCTATCTATCTATCTATCTATCTATCTATCTATCTATCTATCTATCTATCTATCTATCTATCTATCTATCTATCTGTCATAGTGGGGTCGGTGTACTGAAGTGCATTCTATTAAAAAGTGTTCCTAATTTTTTGCCCCCCTCGTGTATGTTAATGGGATGGACTAAATATTTGGAAACATAGAGTAAAATTATAACCTTACTGACAATGTCAGCAAAAACTGAAAACGTATAAGCTTTATAAAAGTAGAATTTATATCAGAGCTGTTGAAGTGCATTGCATTAGATTGCAAAGGTGTTCCTAATAAAGTGCTCAGTGAGTGTATGTCCATTTACTGTAGCCAGCAGCAGCTGGTTAGCTTAACATAAAGACCAAAAACAGGGGGAAAGACTAACCTGGCTTTGTCTAATGATAACAAAATCCACCTGACAGCCTCTCTTAAGTTCACTAATTTACTTGTTATTTCTCCTTTGTTTAATCTGTACAAAAAGTGTTAAAACAGCATGTTGGAGTTGACAGACTAGTTCCTAGCTGGGAGCAGTTGCCAGGCAACCAGCGAAAATTCCAGGAGCTTTCTTCTGCGATCGCCCTGTGAAACTGTGGTTTCCGTTTCCTGTTGAATCTCAAATCACTTTTAGTATTGACCTTAACAGCCAAGTCTAAAAACTGTGTGGTTCATTGAATACAACTTGCATGTCCCTGTTCATGCTCCTCCTGGGGCTTTTTCCATGAATGCTACATTAAGTAGCTTTGCGGGGTTTTTCTGTGTTGATCATACTTTGCTCAGTTGATTGTTATCATAAAATATTTGTTAAGTTCCAGATGTGCTTCACCAATGGAGGATATCAACGATATTAACAACTCCTTCTTTTATCTGTTTGTATGTGTGCGTGTGTGTATGTGTGTATGTAGGTGCTGCCTCGTCAGACGTGTGGCTTGTTTACTCACACTATCTACTATAAGGAATACCCTGGTGGACCTAAAGAACTGGACAAAAGCATCCGTGGGGGAGAGCTGTTTCTCACTGTGCTACTCAACCCAGTGAGTCAGAGAAAGAACACAAACACATACACGCACACAATCAAACGCACACATTTGCACATGAAAACGGCTATACAGAGTGAGAAACAGGGAGGACTGTTACTTTCTATTTTGATTTTTTCACCTTAAAGAGGCACCAACTGGGTTTCTCGCTCTCTACTCTCTCTTTCTCTCTCTCTCTGTAAAGGTAACTGGTTCATCCTGTTTCATTTTTGCTTTGTGTGGGTGTGTCTGCCTCTTTTCCTGTCTGCTTCTCACTGTGGAGCTGTGTTCATCTCCCCACTTTAAATTAGGTCTTACCACAGGGGGGTTGCTGTCACACGTGCACACGCGCACGCACACACACGCACCCACACACACACACACACACACACACACACACACACACACACACACACACATACACACACACACACACATCCTCCCCATCTCGCTTACCCCTGCTGTGGATGTCAGCTCAACTTGATTCTGCTTTGAATTAAGGAACAGAATTAGGTTTTGGTGTCAGTTAAGATGCTCATCCACGCGCATGTGCACGCGAGCGTGTGCACACAGTTAAAGGTAGGAATAGAAATCCACAGGAATTATCCCCAAACAATCTCCCTCCGTCTCTTTCCAACTCAAACCACACACATACACATGCACAAACTCACACAAAGATGCTCGTGGACCAGCAGTAGGCAGTATTGAAGTGTCAGGTAGGGGAGTGCTGAACTAGAGGAGCTGTCAGAACTCAGCGAACATCACAGAGTCAAGTGCAGCTTCCCACAACAACCCAATCTACCTCTTTCTTCTCTCTTTCGGCACCACTTTGTCTCTGTCCGTCTTTCTTTTTCATGCTATTTTTATGTATTTATTTTTTCTTCCTTTTCTGTCTTCTGTCTCTTTTTCTTGACCTCTTTCTTTTGATTATTTCATTTATTTCTTTGTTCCATCCCCTCTTTGTTACTTTCTCTTTAACATTCTAAAATAATAATGATACAATAACAAAGCAGGAATCAGTTTGTATGCAGCTCAACAGAACTTAAATAATTGCTCGAGTCTGCAGTTCCTTCCTACCTACCTTCTCTGTGTCAAGTAGCTCTTTACTAAAAATAAAAAAAGTCCTCTGGTACACATGAAGTGTTTTACACTTCCCTGTGCAGCAACAAATGTTTTCTAATAATAGGCATGAACTAGGTGGTTTTTCATGGAGTAAAAAACTAGACAGAGTGTAATTTACCTTTTTCTGTCCAAGGTATGTATTGGTTTGGGGGCTGAATTGCTCATTATGTAATTTTAAGTGAGACAAATTGCATGGATACAAGGAATCTATTGTAGGTGACATAGTCAACCATGTCTATAGTAGTCCCTATTACAGCCATTTTTGGAAAACTGGGGATTTAACAGGAGGTTAAAGGTGCCAGAAACTACACTGGCATGAGATTACACAGCCCGTAAAAGAAATACTGACATGGCCAATTTCAACTGAATTAAATCACAGACCTGCTCTTATTAAAATGTATATTATCCCATCATCTTAAAAGCCTATTTTGTCAAAACAGTCACAAAGTAACAGCAGACTGCTTTGTGGTTCCTAAAATCACCAGAAAGGACCCTGAGAGAAGATTTTCAGATGATGGCTGGACTGAGCGCCTCCAGAGTAAACTCCTGCTCCATAAATTCAAGGAAGCACCTGATCCAAAAGAGAGTTGTCCAAAGTCTCCATGTACTAAAACAGTTTACTCGTCTGATTCTTCATCCTTCTCCACATTAGGGAACTGACTGTAAACACATTTATTTTGTTTTTGTGTCCCTAACAAGTAGTGCTAACAATTAATTAGTCTAAGTCTTTATTACTTTATTACTATGAAATGTTAGAAAATAATCATTTAAAAAAACAAAAAATTGCTTGTTTTGTCTGACTAACAATCTAAATTGTTAAGATATTCTTTTATCTGTAATATATGAAAAAGAAAAACAGTACTTACTTTTTAGAAGTTGGAACCATCAATTTTATTTTTTTCTTAAAAGATGACAAGAACAATTAAATAGTTGCTCATTGATTTTCTGAAAATCAGCTAATCAATTAATTTGACAGATTACTGCATCTCTAAGAAGACATCAAGATATTTTCAATTGTGTTATCAATTATTCAGATATGTTATTAAATTATGTTTTAAGGTTACAGGTAATGTCCAATACCTGCTCTGGGAAGTGCAGCTTTTATAGTATTTGTACAGCAGGGTTTTTTTTCCCAATAACACATGTTTGGGGTCACAGTATTTAAACATTGGCTAGATGAAGCTCCTGGTAGGCCTCATATTGAAAGATTCCTTTGTAAGTGATGATGGTACTGGTAATTATAACAGTAACCAACATGTCGTGATTTTAACTACTGCTATTGTTATATAATGTTATAATGTAGGGCGATGCTATAATGATTCCTTGCAGTAACAGGGTTAAAAACTCTCTCTCTCTCTCTCTCTCTCTCTCTCTCTCTCTCTCTCTCTCTCTCTCTCTCTCTCTCTCTCTCTCTACATATATGCGGTGAAGAAAATTTTAAATAACAATAAATATACCAAAATAATGAAAACAACTATGTCTCCCACCACTGAAATGCCATTACTGTAAGAAGCACTCAGATAAATTATTTATTTTTGCTGTATAGGTTTTACAATAAAATAGCTCATATTCTCCTCCATCAAAATGTCATGTCAATGTCATGCTATCTTCAACTTGTCACATTGTCTTCATTATATTATTTGCAGCATTGTGCTCCAGAGGTGGTGATTAGTTCCAGAAGATTTCTATGGATAATTTAATTTGTGTGTGTGTGTGTGTGTGTGTGTGTGTGTGTGTGTGTGTGTGTGTGTGTGTGTGTGTGTGTGTGTTATATTTATGTAGCTGTTTCTGTTCATAGCTGCTCAGAAGACCTAAGAATATTTCTGCTCACATCACCCGTAATGTCATCTCAACATGAGCTCACAAACCAAGAGGGATGCCTCTGAAAGGCTCACTGTCCCTCTTTCTCTAGCTTTCTCTCTCACACACACACACACACACACACACACACACACACACACACACACACACACACACACACACACACACACACACACACACACACACACACACACACACAAAGGCTAATTACATTTTTTCCCCCTCTGTTCCCACTATCTTTTGTCCTTCTCCCTCACTTCTCCCTTTCTTAATCAGTGCAATAAAAGATGAAACTCTTCTCTTGTTGTATCTCTTAATGAAGAGACCTATTAAACATAAAAGTAATTTAAACACTAAATGAGAGTTATCTGCCATGACGCACATCTTCACACACACACACACACACACACACACACACACACACACACACACACACACACACACACACACACACACACACAGACACACACACACACACACACACACTGATGATTCATTTTAGTTTCTCCCTGCTTTGTTTCCATTTGCAGATGCAAAAGCTTTCATTAGAGTGTGCCCTTTTGTAATCAATAGTGTTCTGTAACTCTCTGCTTTAGTCCCCCAGGGGTGTCCTATTGTTTGATGATCTGCACATTGGTAACATTGTCACTTCCCATTCAATGACTTTAAATCACATTTGGCCCGTGGTGGTAGTTTACCACTGACAACAAGCGACCAACATATTGGATGTGTGTGCATGTACATGTGTTCATTTGTCTATGTGCGTTTGTTTGGATACTTTTCCATCATTCCTGGGCTGCATAAGGCAATCATTGAGCTCCCTGTCTCACATAAGCTCGACAATCGATTGGATGACCTAGACTCTGCAAACAGCCAATAGGGCACAAGTCATTCCCCAATAAATGGCCAGAGAGTTGGTGAGAGAGCAGGGGGAGAGACACAGAGGGAGAGAGCAAGCAAAGGAGGAGAAGAGGGGAGAGAGTGGGGGGAGACAGGGAAGGCAGGGTGAGGAGGTGGCAGACAGATTGAGATTTAATTTTCAGGTCACGGCATCTTGTGTCACTTGAGAATCCAGACACATACAGAGAGGAGGTGATGCACACACAAACACAAACACACACACACACACACACACACACACACACACACACACACACACACACACACACACACACACACACACACACACACACACGCACGCACGCACACCTTCCCATGCATATGTCAGCATGCCAGTATCTGCGTATGTGTGCATGTGTATGTTTATATAAATGTGTGTGTAGCTGACATAAGCAGAGCTGTAGACATATATCAGGGCTGACATTTAGCGCTTAGCTCTGCCACTAAGCTTATTAGCCAAACACCAAATATCAGCACAATCTCCCTCCCCCCTTACAGTCGCCTGTTTTTACCCAGCATTCACCCTCACATCACTCACTCTTCCTTTCCTGTGCTGGTCCCTTGTGGCCTTTTATCTTTTCTCCATCTTTTTTTTATTTTTTATTTATTCTACTTGAAATCCTCAACCTATGCGAGTGTGTTGACTTTGCTCACACATGCGAATCTGTCCACACTTCTTTTTGTCTCATTTCCACTCCTTCCTTTCCTTTCTCCGGAGTCCTGCTGATTGCTACTGAAGGCTTTGGCAGCTCATCAACACATAAGCACTCTCTCAAACACACACACACACACACACACACACACACACACACACACACACACACACACACACACACACACACACACACACACACACACACACACACACAATAAGTTACTATCCACAGGAGCAGATATTACAAAGTGAGAGTAAAGCAGTGAAAGGCAGCAGAATAGGAAAGGACCCGTAGATGTTGACTAGAGCAGGCAGAATAAATTGAATTGAAATCATTTGCTGTATTGATGTTCAGCTTTCAATTATCCACTGATGAGACAGAGACAGCGAGATGGATTGTGGGAAAGAAAGAGAGAGAGAACAAGTTGCAAGAGCAAGAAGGGAAGAGAGGAGGATGATGGTGAAGGAGGAAGAATAAAACTGGCAGGGGGTTGTAGGCTTCTTTTTAGTAGCAATAACAATTCAATCAGGGAGAAATGTATGTGGAACTAAGTGTTCTGTAATGGGAAACAGGCTGTTACAGCTACACACTGGAGGAGAGAGAAAGCACCAGAGGAGGGAGAGGAGGATGAGTGGTAGAGTGCCAAGGACAGGCAGACAGATAGAATAAGTCATTTATGTTTTCTTAATTCTAGCTCAGACATGACACCAGCACAAGAGTGTAATGGTTGCAAAAAATAGATGAAATAAAGGGCAAAACAGGATACGATTTGATGTGTAATTGCAGTTTTCAACAGTTTTCTGTTGTTGTTGTTGTTGTCTGAGGTGTTCCTTGAGCTGTTTCATCACCATCTACAATTTGATTTCCTTTGTATCAACACTTTGTGTAATCGTGGGACAATAGTTACCATCAGGAGCATACTCAAACATTAAGCGTTTTTTTAGTATGCATACTGACTGTTTTCAGTATACTTTATTTAGTCGCTTTTACTGTATGAACTCAAAACCTGCCAACAATTAGTATGTAGTATGGATTTAGGACACAGGCTTTCAGTTGATGTCCTCTTCAAAAGTTTGCAGATGCTTTAACGTTTTTTTATTGGACGATGGCAAAGATACTGCCATAGTTTGAAATGCAACAAACAATGAAATACTTGAAATGTTACAAAGCAAATTTTTTAAATTGATTTGTAGAAAATAGATATAACATATAAAATACATATAGATATGTTGCTGTATAGATAGATAGACAAATAGACAGATAGATACAAAGTCATCCTAAACCAAATCAAATAATTTCTCCAAAAATGCAATCCTATTAGAGGGGATTGGAACATGTCGCAAACTCAAATACATGACTGGTGTTTTTTCTAATCTTATAAGACTCGTGTGTGTGTGTATGCTCATGAGTTCATGGATTTTGAAGAACATGACTCCATGTTGGACTGACATGCTTCATCAGAGCATCTAGGTCAGCATGAGATCAGAGAGACAGGGTAGAAAAAAACAAGCATAAAGTGAGTTTTTGGAGCAGATGAGCAAGTTAGAGCAAGAAATTAAAGGATGAGGGATGAGGGAGGAAATGAAGCTACGTAGAAGCAATGAGAGGAAAAGACAAGGGACAAAGATTAAAAGAGGGAGGCTGCAGCGTTGGGTTTATGTCTCTCATTTTTTCACTTCGCTCCCAGTCTGGTTCCAAGGATGATTTGAGCCCAATTCTGGTGTTAAATTATTAGCATGGTATTCTTTATTAAAGGCACATATGGGACTCAAAGCAATCCAATATTCAGGAAATGAGATGTGGCACTGGATGCTGAGAAAAGGTTTATATGATTCAGTTAATTGAATTTTTAGCCACAGTGAGTCCTTCCACCAAAAGGGTTTGGGGCCTGCACTGTGTCGGGAGATTAACACTCTCTCAAGTGGCTTTTTTGTGTTTTGCTATTTAATTCAGAATAACTTGCCAAGGTTACTTTGTCTGGCTTTCCCTTTGTTAACACCCCCCCCCCCCCCCCACACACACACACACACACACACACACACCTTTTTCTTTTCTCTTTTTCCGCAGTTTTCAAATTGCAAACACAAAATCACCCTGTTTCTCCCTCTTTGTTTAATTTGGCAGCCAGTGCTTAAGCCCAAGATCCATAATGAATGTGTCCATGTTCCATACCAATCTCTCTCTCTCTCTCTTTCTCTCTTTCTCTCTCTCTTTCTCACTGTGTGTTTTTCATTCAGCTGCACATATACTAGAAACCACACATACACATACACATCCATACAGCACACACCCGCTCCCCTCACAGCCAGTCAGACATCATAGGGTATTGAGTGGTTTGAAGTGAACATAAATCACTTTTTGATCACTTTCTCTGTTTTCAAAAAAGCACAAAACAACACAAAATGGGAGAACTGGGACACTTTGAAATGGTTTATAGCATCTTATTTACTCAGGTCAGATTTGTAGGCATTTGCTGTATATCACTCCAAAACATTTTCATTTTATAAAAATCACATCATCCTCTTTTTTTATCCTAGCAGCATGCCATAGGAAATAATCCTTCTGAACACCAAATGTGAATAGATGTGAGGCACAAATGTGAGGCACTGTAAAATTAAATTTTACACATTTTTGAGAGTAATGCTCAAGTTCCTCATTCATGCTTCAAGAGGATGGAGGTTTGGGGTTTTGACATAACGATTTATTGGGAGGAGTAGGAAAGCAGTTTTACTGGCTTGTATTTCTGTTGTTCCTGGTTGAGTGCATGGTGATGCCTTCACAGTGGTTCCACTTTGTTACTTCAACTAGATTGATATGAAACAGGCAAGGCTGGGTGGTGCGATGCTGGTTTGCTTAAAGTGAGCACAAGATAAGACGGCTATGGCAGATGCACACAATTGCGCTGGCATACACAAATGCACAAACAATTACGCTGACATGCGCCCTGCTTGCATACCCTTGCTCTCTCTCTTGCTCTTTCTTTATTCTATGTTGCGGTCTCTGTCACAAGGACACACACAAGTAACCACACACATGTCTACTCCTCTTTCTCTCAGCCTCACAGTGCGTCTCATACACACACACACACACACACACACACACACACACACACACACACACACACACAAAGATTCCTCCCATCAGTATTCGGAGGTGATCAGTATTCTGAACAGCTTTCCAGGTCGGCCGGACGCTGATCCATCAAACCCTGACAGTGTGTCGCTTTGTATCTACGGCAACCTTCAGCGTTAAAGAGGACCACCGACAGTCCTCTGTCACCAGGAAATTCACCGCTTGTGTGTGTCTTTGCATGTGTGTGTGCGTGTTCACATTCATAGGCGTTCTCCAAAATATACTCACACACGTTCATTCATGCACACATAGACACACACATGCACACTTCCACATTCACCAAATAATTTATATCTTAATGGCTGATGTTACTGTTTCATCCAGACACTACACGTACCCAAGCTCCTTCCAATCACAAAAATAAGCGTGCGTGTGTGTGTGTGTGTGTGTGTGTGCTTGCATTTGTCTGTAGCAGCCATCTTAGCTTGTCTCTTTGATCAGCCTTTAAAAGCACTGAGGCGTGGACAGATAGCCTGGACCAACACACTATCTCCTTTACTCCCTCTGAGTCTCTCCTTATCCATCACACACATTAACCGCCGTGGACAAACTGACGCACTCTCAGACACTCTCCCGTGTAAAGCTGTACCTCTCCCATCACCAGGTGGTTATGAGGAGTATTGTGTTGCCTCCTCAACTTTATCTATCACAAGTGGTGAATACATCGGTTTCAGTTTATCTAATTTTCTCCTTGAAACTGCACTGGGCTGAGAGTTAATATATAATCTTACATAACAAAAGTGGAGGAGTGTGTCACTTTGCAAAATGATAACAAATATTGATTCCCACTGCTGGACAGCTCCTCCGTTAGATATTTTAAAACCATCACACACTGAGAAATTAGCTATTTGCTTTCCACTGCAGTCACAACAACAGTAATTCGATTTTCAGTACTGCCTCAGTCTTTCACAAACATGGGAAATTGGCAAATTAGATTTTGGCTTTATCACCATTATGCACTATACACTAAGTATCTTTTTCTTTCTTTTCATGCCCTTACCTTTTCCCTGTTACCCTTCTATCCTGTCTATGTTTCTCCACCACAGATCAGTATATTCATGACCCACCTGTCTAACTATGGCAACGATCGCCTGGGCCTTTATACATTTGTCCATTTGGCCTCCTTTCTTCGCTCCTGGACAAACCTGAAACTCCATACACTCCAACCTCTTCAGCTTGCGCACAAGTACTTCCAGCTATTTCCCGAACAAAAGAACCCACTCTGGCAGGTATGTTTACATGGATATTTGCCTACCTGTACTGGGAGTGTTTTCATGCGCATTTTGTCATTTTATCATTTGTGTGTACTGTATAGATATTCTTATTGTAGATTAAAAACAGTGTACACTGTGTGTCTGATTTTGGTATAGTGGAGTCCCACTTTTTGTTTTGTATTCTTTGGGAATCATTGAGTGAAATATCACAAACATATTCTCACCCATTATAAAAGAAATCATCAATGCGCTGGATGTATTTGCACTTGTATTTTTGTATGTATTCATATGTAGCCCTATCATCCTTTGTCTGTGCAGAACCCATGTGATGACAAACGACATAAAGACATCTGGTCTAAAGAGAAAACCTGTGACAGGTTGCCCAAGTTCATGGTTATAGGACCACAGAAAACAGGTAAGCTACATACATGCACATGCAACAAGTCAATTTCATTTATATATATATATAAGTTGTCTCAGGGCATTTTCCATGTAGAGCAGGTCTAGACTGTACTCTTTACTCTTTTTCTGTGTGTCCACATGTCTACTCCACATCAGAGCACATTCATTTAATCCCCCTCGCTCCTTTGGTCCTGTCAGAGGGAGACAAAGGAGGAGGCTTTTACCTCCTTTTTTCCACCCACATACTATCTGCTTTAGATGCATAGAGATACAGTACTGAGCTACTGCCCTCCCCCTCTTTACTTTTATTACTTTTCCTCTGTCAGAGAGATAAATAAAGAGGACATTATTAGAAAATCTGTATGCGGTGCCTGGCACCCGAGTTTTGACTCCTTGTGATTTCAGGAATTCTAATTGCCGGTGTTTCGTGTGAGAGGTTAGGGGGTCCCGTAATGCTGCTAATAAACCAGATCATAATTTCCTAAATGGGAGGATGGGTCACTATGGTAACATTAGCAGCCCATCAACAATCACAGTACAATAAACTATAATTTTATTGAAGGGTATGCCTCCCATGTCAGAGATGTTGCTGCAAATAAGAGGTAAGAGTGAGGAGAGATGTAACAAGATATGTAGGAGTAAGCGTAAGGGGAACAGGGTGGAGAGAGAGCTGCTGAGGGTGAGACAGAGGGCACGACCAGAGCCCCAGTGCTGATTGGTGTCAAATGGTTTTGAATCATTTGATGGGGAGGCCTGTGATCATTGCAGACACACACATACACACACATACATACACATACACAGTGTATACTCAGCAAGATATAAATCTTGCAGGGTGAAAAATCATCCAGTATGGATCAGTGGATGACAGGTCTCACACATACTGTGGCACACACACACACACACACACACACACACACACACACACACACACACACACACACACACACACACACACACACACACACACACACACACACACACACGCAGACAACTCTCTGCTGAGCTGAATTAACGAGCCAGTTATGAATTATGCCCTTTCTTCCAGGAACGACAGCACTTTATCTTTTCCTGCTCATGCATCCCTCCATCTCCAGTAATTTCCCCAGTCCAAAGACTTACGAGGAGGTCCAGTTCTTCAACACTAACAACTACCATAAAGGAATTGACTGGTGAGAACACACACAAATACACACACATTAGTCTCGCGAAACCGGACAATCAGAGATCTCCGCCTACCAAAAATCTGGTGATTTCTAAATGTACAGTGGTTGCTTGAATTGCAGCGAGAACAGAGGCTAACAAATCTATGTCGCTTTCATGTAGTCAAGGACACACCTTACTAGGAATGATGCTCTCCCCACATTCTCTTCTGTAGCGAACTGCATGTTACCGCCCCAATATTAAGAGCTGCCCTATAGGCTTTGGATTAGTTCTGCAATGCAGGTTTTTTTTCAAACCCTCTAATTGTTCCCACCCAGTTTTAACGACAAACACACACACACTCACACACACACACACACACACACACACACACACACACACACACACACACACACACACACACACACACACACACACACACACATACACACACACACATTGTTCTAGGTCACTTTTGGGGATATTAGACTTACATTAATTTTCTGGAGACTTACCCTAATCCTAACCATAACCACTACATGCCTAACCCTAACCTTTACTTAACCATAACTTTATCGACTGAACCCAAAAATCAGTCTTTTACAAGCTGCCCCCAATTAACTGGTCTTAAGTCAGAAATTTCCCCCCAAAAGCAGCCTATGACAGACACACACACACACACACACACACACACACACACACACACACACTTATCCCCTGTTTCGCTCTCTCTCTCAGCAGAATTCAAGGTGAAATGAACTATTATAAACAACCCTTTTTGTTTTGTTACAGACTGTATTTTGTCTTGCAGTCTTCAGTGATCCATTAAGCAGTTCAACAATGTCTTCAAAATGATCCAATTAAGCCTTCAAAATGATCCTTTTAAGACTGTACATATAAGCCAACAGACATATGGCTGTCTAAATTGACCCATAAATGGGTTACTTAGCTGACAGAGCCACAGCTGGTGCATTCTCCAAAGTCATCCAGCAAGAACTTTACTCTGAAAAGTCTTTATTAAACACTGTTTGAATTAAATCATTAAGTTTATTTTATCGTGGCGCCAGCTTGTTGTCTTAATAAATGGCCACATTTTTATGACTTTACACAGGAATGTTACTTTGAATGAAGCATTTTGCTAACAGTTTACTAAAGTGCATGTGTATCACGAGTGTCTGCATTTCTTCTTAATATTTTTCTGTGTGTCTGTTGCTTCAGGTACATGGAGTTTTTCCCTGTACCCTCTAATATTAGCACGGACTTCCTCTTTGAGAAAAGCGCTAACTACTTCCCCTCAGAGGAGTCCCCGCGGCGCGCTGCTGCCCTGCTGCCGAAGGCAAAGATCATCACCCTGCTCATCAACCCCTCTGACAGAGCCTACAGTTGGTATCAGGTACATACACAAACAGAATACATTACGCGCCAGTGACTACACGTGCATTATTTTTAACTCTCTACAGCTGCCTGCCTCTTCATATGACATGCTTCATCTCTGTATTGATCTGCAGTGAGTTCTTTATCCAAGACTGTTAGGAGTTCAATTTTTCTCTGTGGGTGAGGAGTTAATGAGCCTTATATATCTTTACGCCTATATGGGAAACTTCAGGATATCTGAATCTTCAACTTAAGCCTTTGATTAATGAAACATGGAAGTCAACAATGTGCTGGCTGATATGTTATGCTATTGTCCACAATAAAAAAATTATAGTTGTGAATGTAAGAATATTTGTGAAGTCATGAATATATTACTTAATGTATGAGAAGATGAATGACATCAATTGTACAATCAGAGTGAGAAGTCTTTAAAGGGTATGTGGCTGTATTTTCTAACCTTCCCAGCATCAAAGAGCTCACGAGGACCATGCAGCCCTGCGGTTCACTTTCTATGATGTCATCAGTGCAAGACCGGGAGCACCAGCTGAGCTGCGCTCCCTTCAGAGCCGCTGCCTCATCCCTGGCCTCTACTCCACACACCTAGAGAGATGGCTTACTTACTACCCTGCTAACCAGGTATGCATAGATACAAGCCCTTACAAATGCACATGCATGAACCATTACACTCTACATCATAGGTTTCCAACCCGAGGGTCTGGACTCCTACAAGTGGTCACTGGATTGATTTAAGGGATCGTGAAATGATAGGACAGGAAAAAAATAAATTCTGACACACACTTTTTTCAAGTTTTCCTCTAATGTTTGCTTTATTTATTGTGAATTACTGTATATTATTTAATCTCACCTCAAAAGTTGTTAAAAGAAAAGAAGTCATCTTTCATTGAACTGCTAGACAATGCAGTGTTTAATGAGGGGTCCCAGGTAGACTAGTTTATTTTTTGGGGTAACAAGCCATAAAGGTTGGCTTGTGACCCCTGTTCTGCTCTCTTTCACTGCGTATGAATGGATCATATATAATGTTAATAATATTTTATTAAGATTTATTTTTCACAGCTCTTGTGCTGAAATGAGGGAGGAGAAAAATGTAAGATAAGATGTTTATTGTGATGAGAGACATAATTGAAATAATGCTAACTGCATATACTGCAAAGTTTAAGAGAGATAAGTGATGTACAATGTCAGAGTTTTGTTTTCCATCTTTTACAGAAGAGTGGGGCAAGGCGTAGGGAACCATACTGTCACCTTTATAGTGTTCCTGAAATCAATTGTAATGCACTAACTAGTTATAGTTCCCAGCTTTACAGTTTGTATGTATCTGTGTGTAGGTGATGATCATAGATGGCCATCAGCTGAGAAACAACCCTGCAGCAGTGATGGATGAAGTCCAGAGGTTTCTGGGAGTCAGTCCTCATTTTAACTACTCTCAGGCCCTTACGTAAGTCTCTCACACTGTATGTCTGCCATCTCTTTGTCTCTCTCTCTCAGTCTCTCAGAGGCCTGTCCTCCCGTGTAAAGGCATCTTTCACCTGCTGTGTCTTATGATTGAAATGCTCATTCAAATTCTAGCAATAATAAGACTTCAAAGTCAAATCTGTGTGAAGCCTGACATCTGCTGGTGAGTCTGGTCTTTGCCAGTCTTTGGTGCCAGGTGATGTCATTGATGAAGACAACAACAATGATATCGCCAGGCACCAAAGAGCAACTACTAGCAGATGGTCAGTTTACTAAATCCCCTGAGCCATTAAATCTCAGACTTCATATAGATTTAGGTTTGAGCCACTGTCTGTATTTTAAGGGGAAGCAAACCGTCACTATATGTGCGTTTTTCAAATGTTATGTCTTATGTAGTATGTTGTCCCCCAAAAATGCCACAGGGCCACATACAAGACATGATGACACAAGAAAGAAGTGGTCATTTTTTAAATATTTATATTTTCTTCAAATTTGTTGTATATAATTACAGCAGAAACTAATGGGAGTAAAATAAAAATAAAAAAAACAAGTGAATGAAAAGCAATAATTTATTAGTGTCAAGTAGCCTAACAGAAAGTAGTTTACGTAGTCCATAATATTTATTGAGGAATGGCTTGATGAACCTTATCTATCCCGATTGCCAGTAATCAATAAATATAAATAATAAAATAATAACAACTTATTATGTTGCTTGTGTAATTTGAAGTAACATTTGTATAATGTAATTAACATATGATTTGTTTTTGCAATAACAATTTGATGCCTATATTCTTGCCAAGAGACGCTCAAGTAGTGTTTCAGCCTCCTGGGTTGCTGGCCTGAGATCAATTCCCAATAGAGTGTTCACTGTCCTCTCACTTACACCGCCTGCCTGTCTGTGTTACAGCTGTCTGAATAAATAAAAGTGTGAAAAGGTTAATCCACTGCAGTGTCAATCCAAAAGAACTAAAACAGCAATGGCAACAGTGCCAGTAATCAAGATAAATCACTTATGCAACTTTTATGAATGACAAACAGCACATCCAGCTAATATACTTTAATTTATCTTAAAGGAAATGTTCACAGTTTTTCAAGTCTTTCTCAAAACAATAGTCAGGTAACCAAATAAACACTGAATTTAAACAGTGGTTAACGTGTATTTTTGCAGGTTGGTGTGGATTGGCTCTTACCGGCCAATGACAGCACAATAGAAGCCTCTGTGTGTATCTCAGGGAGCTTTGGGGGAGTGGGGGGTGGTGACTGACTAGGAGTGAGAGATGCTTTTGCTTAAACAAAGTGCAAAACCGAATGTTATAAATCTTTTATGTTATTATGAGAGGTGTAAGTGAGGAAAACATTTCCGATTCTTACAAATAGAAGCTCTAAAAATTGTGATGTATAGCCACAGAAGACCAATTGACCAACTGAGGCACAATCTTAAGAGCTGTAAATGCAACTCAGCAATAACATCATGTGTGTATTCTGTTATACAGGTACATTATACAAGTTATGTGTTCATATTTTAATACATTTAATATGTTGGAAGTGATTTCTAAAACATGTCAACCAAATTATTTTGATTAGAAACACAACTCAAGAGAATTAGCTTTTAGCCTCTTAACACTCTGTTTCCCCTCATTCTCCATTAGAGATGTTGTGTGTGACCTTTAAGTTTGGGAGGAGTGGTAAACCGTTAATTTATTAAGCGCCACTCATCAGAATGCAATCAGCTTGCAAGCCCTCAAACATCCAGACAGGGACATCTAGAGTTTGCAGCTTAGATTGGGACAGAGAGTGCCTCTGTTTTGAATCACGGACCCACATGCATACAAATAATTTGTAAAGAGATGCATCTTGACAGAATAATAAGGAATATGTGCACGCGTCTATGCTTGAGTGTGTGTGTGTGTGTGTGTTTTGGGCAAAGAGTTGGTTACACAAAAGCTTAATCTTTCTTTTCTCCTCCTCATTCATTTGACATGGCAGCAGTCTGACAGATCCTCAACTCTGGAGCCTATTTATTTACTGTAATCCCCTCTCCTTTCTTCCCCCTGTCTTGTCAGAGGAAAACTGAGGGAGAACCACTTAACTTTTCTCTTACTCACCCACTGATGCATGCAGATAAAGAACAATATTTGCATCTTTCAGTCACATACACATTAGCCTCTATCCTCTGGCTGCCAAATAGCAGTTAGCCATAATGCATATCTTTCTACATCTTCTTTAGCTATACCTTGTGCATCTATACTGCAAAAACATTCTGCATAAATATATGCATGCAAACCCCTTCAGAATTTCACATATAAATAATAGATTAGTAAAAATTCTACAGTACATAAATGTACATTCAAAAACATATGCAGGCACACTGTGCACACATGCATATACTCACTTAAATATACATATATATGTAAATTCATACATGAATATGTATGAATGTATAGTAGACCAACAAGTAAAATGTAAAATTATTTATTACTAGAGTACTCTGAAAATTTCTCTCTGTATCCTTGTTTGTGACAGGTTGTTACATATGGTAAAATGCTGCTGGGGTGCAACACTCTGTGCACTCTGCTAACAAGACAGGCAGTTTGGCTTCACCAGGGGTGCTACAGCCAATCAGAAAACTTTGTAGAAGCGACAACTTTTTTTTTCTCCCCCATACATGGTGTATTGTTCACATTCAGTTGTGAATTAAAGATATGAATTGAAGTCCATCTCTGGCATATTCATCCCCAGTAATTGAACATTATCTCTGTAATCCTTTATGAGTCATGTTTTATGATAGGTGTTTTTTGTGGTCTTTCCCTCTGTACCTTGTTTTACCTCACTTGTTTTCTGCCTTGAGGGTTAAATACCATTCTGGCCTAAATAGAATTCCTGAGTTTGATATATAGATAGATATACATATAAGAGATGTTGGAGCAACTTGCATGTTGGCAACCCCAGCGAAATAATGTGCCACTAATTACAAAATTACATTTTCAGCATTTTTTCTATTTTTATACACATTAGCTTATTGATTGAGCATATAAGAAACACTTTGGATAGAACAGAAACGCGTATTGTTCTGCTTTCAAATGTACTGTACTGTCATTTGTAAATAGAAAATAGAATACAGGATGTCAATACCAATAAATAAATATATAACCTCAGAAAAAAGAAGTAATGCTTCTGCTTCTTTGGAGGAGGAAAGAAATAATTACAACACACTAAAGAAAAAAAGTATGTCTTCATTATTTGATAGTGTGGCATACAAACAACCAATTGCAGGTACTCAATTTGTTGGTTACACATTAAAAGCTTTGAATAAATATGGGCTAAAACAGTGCATTATAAAAACACACCAGCTTCTGTTTGCACACTTGCTTTCCTCAGGATGTTTTGACACACAATGAACTGAAACCCAACACATTTAAAGCTGCAACAATTAGTCAGTTATTCAATTGGAAAATAATTGATTTAAACAAAATTAATCTGCAACTACTCTGATGATCAATTACTTTCTTTTACAAGTAAAACTACCAAACATTTGATGGCTACAGATTCTCAAAAGTGAGAATTTGCCACTTTTCATTTGAGCAAATTGAACATTGTGAAGTTTTTGGAACAGATGGATAAAACATGAAATTTGAGAACTCTGTGCTTATTGGGAAAATAATCGGCAGACTATACACTAATAAAACTTTTTGATAGTTGTAGCCCTAATCACACTTTTTTAATCTAGTAATTTAAATAGTGTTAGAGATCATTTCCATCTCATCTAGAATAAACTTTACCAGTAGAATAATAAACTAGACTTTTCATCATGCCAGTTGTGTCTCTGTTGCACTGAGAAAGAGAGAGAGGTTGCACAACAGAGAGGAGATAAATAGTGGGAGGGGGAGATAGAGACAAGAGAGATGAAACAAGACAACACAAAAGTCAGAAAGACGCAGATAGCAAAAGAATCAGAGACAGACAGAGAGTGTTGAATGCATAGTGACATTTATGTCTGGTCCGTGAGTGTAAGATGGCCTGATTTCCAGAAAAGAGAGAGTCCTTCTTGATGTTGCAGCCAATATGTCACTGCTGATGTTCATTTTTAAAGTTAGCAGTTGAGATTTTTTATGGAGATTTGTTTTGCTGTCCTTTCTCTGTCTTTCTCTTTCTCTCTCTTTTCTATCTGCCTTGCTCTTTTCCTCTTCTCTCAGGTTTGACCCTCAGAAGGGCTTTTGGTGCCAGCTCCTTGAGGGAGGAAAGACAAAGTGTTTGGGAAAGAGTAAAGGGAGGAAGTACCCTTCCATGGAGCCAGAGGTAAACTTTTATATTTTAATTCAAAGAGATTTATGCTCAGTGAAAAAGTGGATATATGTATTGAATGACATGTTAGAGAAAGAGACAAATAAAAAAAGGAAAAACAGCAACCTGACTGACATTGACAGCCCACAGTCCTCACCATTGCTGTGGCAAAAATTTCCCACAGGACTAACCATTGGGTTGGAAACTGTCAGCCAATCAGTTCCCGACAGAAAGTTACAACCTAATTATGAGGATTCAATAGTGACACAACACCCATGAGAGAGAGGATGAGGGGGGACGGATTAGGATGGAACGAGAAAGGTAGATGGAGAAAATCCAATCCATAAATCTTTGTCCTGGCCACCGATTCCACAAGGACAGAGAATCACACATTTGCTCTCATGTGAAGACAAACACACATAGATACAATTTGTCTTCTCACGTGTGCTCACGCATACCTTGATGTCACCTGTAATTAAACTGTATTTGAGTTTCTACCAGTGGGACAGAGGCAGAGGACAGATGAGGAGGGAGGAGAGGGAGGGAACACCAGTGAGGAGAGATAAGACAGGGGGATAAGATGAGGGATGAACACAAGAGGAAGAGAGCTCATGGATCCAATGCATCCTTCATGTAATTTCCCTCCCTATCTTTAACCTCTCTTTTCTTAGCTCTGCTCCTACCAGTTGGCACTTAGTGACCATATAGTCCCACTGAGTAGACAAAACTCATCTAAAGATGGTGGCACATCATTAATCTCTCTCAATTTCTTGTTTGCCTCCTGTTCCCTCACCATCTTCCTTATTTTCTCTTCTAAATATCCCTCCTGCCAACCCTTTTTGCACTGCCTGTACTTCTTTCTCTTCCTGCCTCCTTCCATCTTTCCCTACTTTGCTCCGTGATCATTCCTCTCCCCTTGTTCTGCCTATTGTCATATGTCCCTTGCTACTTTGGTGCTTCCCCACCTCCTATTTAATCCTCTCTCACCAACTTGCCTCCTTTTCTTCTATCCCTTTTTTTTATTTATTTCCTCACTCCATTTCCCTCACTCCCCATCCATGCCTGCTTATCTTCTTACCTCTTTTGCTCTCCCCTGCTTCTCTCTTCAGGCACGTGCATATCTCTCCAGGTACTACAGGGAACACAATGTGGAGCTCTCAAAGCTGCTGCATCGCCTCGGACAGCCCCTTCCCTCCTGGCTAAGAGAGGAGCTGCAGAAGGTCAGCAGCATTAAACTCTCTGACACTCAGCTTGCCAGCATATAAATGTTGGTTAAAATCTCTAAATGAATTCATGTCAGTGGGTTGAACTGAAAAGTGAGAATCTGTGTTCTTAAACCACCTGAAAACTTGGTTTCAAATGTTATTATAGTTTTTCTCTATAATATGAAATTGCAATTACTAAATAAGCAACAATTAAAATGTTTATAGCTCTGTGCATTAATGTTTTTTAGATGCCAGCAGTGTTGGCAATATAAGCGTGCAATCCCTCAGCAGTCATTAGATTTTAATTCAAATGTTGCTAATTTCTGATTGATGCACAGAAATACACATTACCTTTTCAACCAATGAGAAAAGCAAGAAATAACCAAAATTACTCTAAATTGTGCAGTAAATGTTGTTCATGTTGAACCCCGTCACTCATAACAACTTTGCAAAAACAGGTTTTATAAGCCTTTTAAACCATACACAGTGAGAGGTTTGGATACAGTATCAATGGATGATGCAAAACACAAAGGAAACACAAAAAGTGTTGGCTTTTACAAGAAATTTTTTTTTTTCTGAATGTGATTACCTCTAAATTCAATCAAGGTATTTAGCATGTATTTAAAGAGGCTTCATAGTGTTCAGCTTGATCTCCATGGATTCCTATTTTTTATGCAGTGCTCAAAATTGTTTGCCTTCATATATACTGTCTGCGGATTTGTTTGTGCTGCTTTTTGTCACTGTTTATGAATCAGGTGGCACCACTTGACAAAGTATACTCTGGTTTTCCAGCCCATTCACAGCATCCACAGCATGATTTCTTTTCTAGTTTCATGGTTGCTACTGTATGTGCTTAAATAAGGGAACAATATGAATTTAAATTATGTTATCCCTTCTTTTCCCCCTCTTCTCTGTGTCTCTATCCCCTCCCTCTCTACCTCTTTCTCAAGGTTAGATAACCTTTGCATCCATGAGCCAGGGTTAAAGGTCAAGGGTCAAAGACCAGGAAGCAACCAGGAGCACCTGACCTTCAGATGCACTGTCTGTGTCCTTTTAGCAAACCCTGAGGTGAAGGCGAGGTCAAGGTGCCTTGTTTCACGAAGGAGCTGTGACACTGCTGAAGGAAGCAGAAGTCATGAAAGCGCAAAGAGACTTTGTGGACTGAAACTGAACACTTGAAAGGATGGATGGATGGATGGATGGATGGATGGATGGATGGATGGATGGACGGGAGAAAGACAGTTTCAGCTGCCTGATACAGCTCTGAAGAAAGTAGGACTAAAAGGAAGAATCCCGTTATAATGATGAAGAGAACTATGGAAGAAAAGGAGCATTTTGGCAAGTCTTTGATGACCAAACCCTGTCCTGGCCTGTGGTGAACTCTCGTGCAGACCCGCAGTGACTCTGAAGGGTTTTTACTTTTTGTTTTATTTTGACCTATAATTTATGATGCCAGAACAGCGCTGGTCAGCTGTGCGTGGTTCCCATAGAAATGACTTTGCACTAAGTTCTGTTCTATGTATAAGACAAAAAAAATACACCCTATAGTTTGGTTTTACGTTTTTTTGTTTGTTTGTTTCTTCCACAGTGAGAATGAAGAAGCTGGAAGAATGACTTCATATTTTAAAGAAAGAGCATAGACTCAGGGTGATGACAGGCTGTTATTGTCTATGATAGGTTCTCATTGTTTTGTAACTTGTTATTATTTTGTTAGGTAAAGCTAGATTCTGGTAGATCTGGTAGCCTTGTTCACCCTTAGAGATGTCACTTGAGGCTTTCACTGGAAAGTATGAACTGGGAATGAGTCACTGAAGCGAGATGCATTTGCTGCTCATTATTTTCCTGTGACAAGCCATGCAGAAGAATGCTGTGTCCATTTAACGGAGCATGAGCACTGATGATTTCAATGCTAAGGACTGAGGGGACATCAGTTTGTGGGAAGAAAACTGACCAAAATGAGCTGAATGGATATGACACTTAATTCCAAGACTCTTAAGTAGCTACTGACCACAGGCAGTTTTTGTTTTGTCAGTGTCTCATTTAAGTCCCAACCTCCTTTTTTTTCCTTTTTAAAACCAGTGGCCTACGTTGTTTAGCTTCAATTTGAATGCAAAAAAATGCAAAAAACCCTAAATGTCAAACACAGAAACCAAAATTAAAGAAATGGATATGACTCGCAGCATGAGATGTGTTTGTTTTTTTTTGGGTTTTTTTAATGAACAAGCCAACACAAATACACACACACTTGTGAAGCTACATTGTCTTTGACCTTAACCGTTGACAATAGAGTCATTGTCCTCAAAGATAAATGAAAGTGGCACGCATAACAGTTTGCGATCCGAAGAATTTGTACACACTACTGTCAGGTATTGCATCAGTCACCATTAACAAACTTACAATAATCTTCAGTTTAAACAAGTTATTTCACTATTCCTGTTTTTTTAAATCAAATACAACAAAGAATTGTACAAAGTACACATTATGCCAGACTGCAACATACAGACAATGCTGTTACAATTAAACTTTACAAGAAAAGTGAAACAAACAACAAATAATCCGTCAGTGAAAAACATATAAAACAGTTGACCCACAACCCATATTGTTTTTTTAATATTAGCTACACATCCTAATTTGGGTTATATGTTGACAGGTGTTATCACAGTGAGTTACTGCTGAGCACAGATCTTGGTGTTAGTGTGACCCACACTGCGTTATTACATATCATGCATGATGCATTAAAGAATAACTGATGTACATGATGATGCAGAAATGTAATGCATTACACAATAACTGTCACATCCTGTTAATGCCATGGCAATCAGATAAAGTACATACTGTATCAGTGTCAGAGGCAGTGAGACTGCGTGTTTTGATATACTGCAGTAAAAGCTGCCAGGTCAGATCGTATTTGTCAGTCAGCTGTTGAGCTATGTATCTGATTTGTAATGTAGAACATTTACAATAAACCTTGAATATAATGGAGAGTTTTGAGATTACCAAAGCAACAGGATATGACACTGATATGACCATGAAGTCACAAAAGCCAACCAACATTAGATTTATGTCTTGGGTGTTTAAACAGTACAGTAAAAACTGGTCTGGAAGATAACATTGGGAGATTATATGAGGAATCAATTAAAACATCCATCAAAGGTAAGACAGGTCTATGTAGGAAGCTGGTCATGTTCTTATTACATTACAGAAATGTTTACATTGTTCAACAAACAACAACAATGTCTCAATTGTTTTTTGACATAAAGGATGAAAGATGAGTTATACAATATGTCTCCCCATAAATCATTATTTATATATGCGATATATTCATCCCTGCCGTAGCCCATTGTGTTTGAGAGGATGATGGCAGGAATAATAATCTGTTTCTTTGAATGTGAGTTATTTTGAAAATGGTAGGGTTATTGCTTTTTGTTTCGTTACACCATAGATTTAATTGAATGGTGTGTAAAGACACAAGTAAATGTTTGAAGCAGTATGGCCAGTGGAGAGAACAGTGCCTTTAGTTATTAACTAATTTACTGTTGATGTAGCTTGTGAATGGGATATTAAAATAAGTTACAGAAATTTTCATCATAATATATCAAGATTAAGGTTGTTGTATGGTCATGTTTAACTGTGTAGCCCAAACAAACTTGCTTAAAAAAAAGGAGTCATACTACTCATAAAATATGTAAACTCAAGTGCTGATCTAGATACAGTATACTTGGTCTAAAAGTAACACAAATCCCAAATCAATTAAGGGATTTTTTCAGCCACCTTCAAAAGCAGCTAGTGGAGGAGGGAGTTTCAAGCAACCAATTTGATGTGCATGACATCACTCTTATTCAGGTTTAATTTCTAACCTTAGATCTCTCCTAAGTGGTTTTCCCAAGTGTTGCCAGAGTTTAAAGGATGGGAAGAGCTATGAGTGGAAATAAATTATCCATGTATAATGAAATTTTCTGTTCTGCAACACCACTGGTGACATCTCATTAGTGCAGAGAGCTGTAGCTACCAGTACAGTGAGAAAAAACATTAGGACACAGCAATGCTAAGTGGCTCCAGTATTTATCATTTAATTGAATGTTTACTTATAATATATTTGGATTTTGTTTGTTTAATTATTTTAATAGAAAAAAACTGAAATTCGAAAATTCAAATCAGCAGCATTATACAAAATCAACACAGAAGTGTACAAAATTGAAATAGCTCATATGTCTATTCTGTAATGTGCAATAATGACCACAGGAGGGTGCACTCACATAGAGACAAATGTACAGAGCAGTCCTGAGTTCAGACAATCGATTCAGCATAAGTAAAACAAGGTACAGTAAATGTTGGTGGAGCTGAATGTTTACCCCCATAACATAACCCCGTAGCATTTTAACCCCTCTGGGCTCATTATCTCAATGAACTGTTTGCATCTGAGTTCATTTGTATGCAAAATACCTTTGTGTAACTACCACTCAGAGTTGTACAATGTCTCTGTTTGACAAGTGATACAAAACACAATACAGAACAGTAGTCAATAAAGGAGGAAGAGGAAATATTTTTAAAAAGGCAGTAATGAATGACTCATTTCATTGTCAGTGGCAACATTTCTCATAAATTGCACATGAATAACACATTCAAAATGCAGAGTTAGGATAGAAATTACATAAATTACCACACCCAGAGCCAGACAATGCTGTTCTTTTCATTATACTTTTTCAATTGAGCAAATGTTCTGGCTTGTGGTTTCCTGTGCATTTGAATGTCCAAATGTATTTATCTACAAATACGAACTTACAAAACTGCAGTTATGTCTTCTCTGCTATGTCTTTCTACAAAATAATTTCAATAGCAAATGTCTTTTATTTAAATCTTCTTGCATGGAAGGGAAATAAATACAATCAGTTTTGATTATACAGCAACAAAGACCATTTGGAGAACAAATCGTAACCTGTGTGTCACTGCAATACATCCAGAATTGTAGAACACAGTCTCATGTGATGGGATAACCAAAAGATGGTGCCCTTTTGAAAATATAAAAACTGATAGGCTACCCTTCCAGTATATCTATTGTCAAGAGATATTATAGCAAGCAAGCAGTAAATACAGTTAAAATGTAATAAACAAATTGCTTTGATAATTTTCCAACAATTTGATAATTGTACTTGACTTTTGAAGCACATAAAGAAAAAAAGAAAAAACTACAGAGTGCTGTAAATGCAGTAATATTCTTATTTATGTTCAGAGCTCTCATGCAGGTTCTTACTGCAAGAGTTGGTCCCAGTTTTTAAATGCGAGTCAACATGACCTGTTTGACTTGTAACAGAGTCAGAGAATGGCTTCCATTCCTTTAGACATGGCGTGACATACCAGCGACACTGTGTGTGGGAGTGTGTGTGAATACACATTGTCTAACACGGTGGTGCTCACTTTCTCAGTTTGCAGTCAGAAACAGACCTGAGAGCTCTGTTGTTCTGGCAGCTGTTACCTTTCAGATACTGTGCTGTGTAGCATACGTAAAGTGCAACAACCACTGAGGAAGAATATACACCAAAGTATTTAACAAAAGCAGATTATTCAGGCTAAATACTCAAAATGTATCAAATAAACACACATTAGAACTCAGAACTTTTACAAAATCTCAGTTTATGAAGAAATGTTACAGTACATTAAAACACATCATATAATCAGTAAACATCAAACAAAACGGCAGATGAGTGTCTTGTTTTTTCAAGTGTACCAGATTGTCTCCGTTCATAGTTGTGAAAACAATGAAAACACTGAACTGTCCTACCAGGAAATAAAAATTAAAAAAACACAAACTGACACAGTGTCAATAAGATAATGAACACTTAGACATACTGTCATGTGCTTTGAGTCACATACATTTTAGTCCCTTCCTTTCTCTGCAAATGTCAAGCAGCACTAAGACAAGAACACATACTGACTGGACATTTTAAATGCCTGAGTAATTACTAAGACCTGAAATGTTTTTTTACACAAAGTAAAACAAGGAGCACAGTGGAGAAACCTTACACAAATAAAAATGAATTGAGGTGACAAGGCATTTAACTTTGGCAAATGTCAATATGACCAGAATGCTTAACACAAAAGCATTGAATATCATGCATTAAGTACCTAATGGGGGTTCTGCAAATTCATATCATGACATTACTGACTGTGTTTGCACAAGTGCATGCATGCATACTGTATGCTGGTGGTCCCTTTTTTCATCATTCTTACTCACATATTTAATATCATAAATTACAATACAATAACTTTATAACAAAAGCAAATACAGAAAACAACATCAAAAAAAGACATTTTAGTGTAGTATGAAAGATCACAAGCAACAAAAAGATGAAAGGTAGACCATATTCTAAGTTGTGATTTAACATCACCCAAAATCTTGCAGCTCAAGAGAATATGAACTCATAAAAAATAAGTGCTAATGACTTACATGAGAGAGAAGTCAAGACTTCCTCTCTCCAGAAAATATATAACACCTCCAGGAGAAAAAGGTCCAGCATTGCCTTGTTGTCTCCATTTGCAAGTCAGGTTACAAATTACATCACCAAATAATCTGTATCAATTATTCATGACTGAAATACATTGTTGTATCACCTGACCAATCAAGTAAGTCTTGAGAGTCATTTTCTGTGATTGAGAGGTCAGTTATTTTAGTTCATCATTCACCTTTTTAACGCCTTTTCTCTTTTATGTCATCACGTCCGATCACCTTTTGTATCCAGGAGCTGAAGGCAGAGACTTTGGTGTACACACCGGGGGACTGTTGTGTCCGACAGGCATGACCCCAGGATGTGACCCCGTAAACCACCCAACCCCCTCCTGGACGCTCACACACCAACGGACCTCCACTGTCACCACGGCAACTGTCCACACGCCTCTCGGGCTGAATGCTGCCGGCACAGAGCATGCGGCTTGTGAAAGCTCCATGGAAATGCTGCTGGCAGTGACGACGAGGAAGAAGGGAGAGGGGGGCCTGCTGTAGGGTCTTAGAGTAAGAACGGCCTGAGAAAGAGTGAGAGAGTGCGTGTGAGCATTTGTGAGTTTATTAGTGTTAAGGTCAGAAGTTTAAAGGTAAAACGAGAGGAAACTGCAACTGTTGTCTCTGTATATATTGACATATTTGGATGTGAAGTACACTTAGTTTCCCTTGGGCAGCATAAATAAATTATGTTTCCTATAAAGTTTTCTTTGCCTTGCACATGAGCAGCAGATCTCCACTTGATCCATTTTTTCACATTATCATCAAAGGCTCTTAAATTTTTATTAATATGGGGCTCTTTAATTTGAAAATGAATACATTTCAAGGTTTTTTGAAGAATATATGAGAAGATGTTATCTTTTATTGTATAAGATTGTCTCTCTCCTTTTTGATTCCAATACTCCTGCATTAAGACCTTGTTAGTGTTAACTTTGCTGTTGTCCTGGGGAATGCTCTAGACAGCAATGTGTTTTCTCTCATGCACATTCTGTCACCAGTTCGCTCTTTTCACCTACTAGCAAGGAGCTTCACCATGAGGCCATAATTATTGTAGAGGTTCAAACTATCCCCCTGTGGTCTACCTCCCTCTGCCAGCACCTCAACAAGCAAACAAATACACAGTAGTGACATGGAGTTGATCCTTCAGCAGCTTCCCCCACATGAACACGGCCAGTTGGGTTTGTTGCAAAGCATTGCATTGCATTGCAAATGAGAAAGCTGGAGGGAACCACTGTTGAAAACTCAACCCAAGTCTCTACATTGGTGGGTGACTGTTCAGCCCCTTACTCTGTCTGTGACCACACAGTGTTATTAACTGTCCATGGCAGCTTGGGGTGGTATGTATGTGTAAAATGTGCTTGCGTGCATGTGTGTGTGTGTGTGTGATATCAGAGTGGCAGATAGCCAAATACAAACAGCTGTACAAAGCAGACTTCCCGCTTTAGGTCAGCCGTTTCCCAACATCACACACTCTAAATAGCCAGTGTTGCCATCACACTTCAGTTTACAAATGAAAACACTTGCACATTCATGCACATTTAAGACAAGCTGAATTCAACTGACAGAAGACACTTACCCCTCAGTAAGGAGCACAGTTTTGTGCATAAACGTGTACCTCCTGAAGCCACATGTGACTTTGTTGCTCTGATTAATGACATCAGTGTGTCATTTCAAGATCACTAACAGATGTGTGCCTGTGTGCACACTCACGAATCAGAAGGTGAAGTTAAACAAGTACAATTACTTGTGGGAGATTCATTTCAACTTTATCTGGATTTGCAGTTGACCTTTAAAATTACTTTCATATGGTAACAACACTGTTTTGTAGTTACAGTACACGACTGTTTAACTGGCTGTTCAAATGCACAGGCAGTAACCCAAATAATTCATCCTACTGAGATGTGATCAGAGTTGGAAAGATTAGTTAAAGATTAGGAGATTAATTATTTGTCATTTTTCAAGCAAAAATACCAGATGTTCTCTGGTTTCAGTTTTTTTCAGATCACATTTCAACATTATTTCAACATTTCAAATGATGGAAGATATGGAAATAAGCTCTGACTATTATCATGCCCGATCTGTCTTTTAAAGCAGTTTTTTGTGTAACGCACTATTCGTTACTTATGACATTTTAAAGGGGTCAAGGTGTGACCCTTTCCCATACAAACAAATAAAAAATTAGCATTTACTAATTTGTTTTGTGAAATTATGCTAAGTTATGCACCTCAGGGCACCTCAGTTATGCTCCTCCACACACACACACACACACACACACACACACACACACACACACACAAACACACACACACACACACACACACACACACACACACACACACACACACACACACACACACACACACACACACACACACACACACACACACACACCCCCTCACCTGTGTCACCCCAGCCAGTAATGTGACAGTTACTGGCTTGTTTGACCACTCGCTCTTTCCTCATGGGCAGACAGGCGGGAAGGACATGACGGCTGAATGACACGCACTCTCCTGGCATCTGGTCCACTGCCCCCGGTGACAGATGAACCAAGGCCAGGTCGTAATCGTTGCTATGGGAGTGGTAACTTGGATGGAGGACAATCTGATCGACACCATACTCCTCTTCATATTCCTCGGGGACAAGGGAGTGGTAGTCGCCCACTCTAACTTTATACTGCTTTGTGCTGTTTCCATACCTGCATAGAGAAATAGCGGGGTAGATCCAAAGAGCCCATTAGAGAAAGAGGGTGTGTGTGCATGAGCAATCCCAATGCTATTACATAAATCATGAGCAATAAAATGACTAGCTCTGGCAAAGGATATGTCAGCAATAGTTTATCTTGAGCTGGAAACGTACAAGCACGTTACACAGAGCACACATAGTCATAAAATCCATTGCAGTGGTTGCCTGCAAGCTTCAGAATCCATTTAAGTTAACAAGACGTAGGGGTCTCTTGGTTGTACTCGCAACTTACCAGATTTTAATAGGTGACCAGGCATTTTGGGTCAGTTGGAATAACCTTTTAAATCTCTTTTTGAAGCATGTATAGGAAAACATTTTTGGCATTTTAATCTCTCTGTTTTCAGCAATCTTTTTTTTTTCTTACCATTGTTTAGTTTCTTATTGATTTTTAGCCCCATTTTGCATTTCATATTGTTTGTTTTCCCCTGGAGACATATGAATATTTTATATGCTCAGTTTAACCATCCTAAAAGCTTTACTCGAGTAACCAATCAGCTACTCTTTTTCTCTGTTTTCTTCTTCAACACAACATTGTTGTTGTGCTTTTATACATTTGATCAATTCACTAGAAATTCTACCTTATAGTCGACTGCACACACTTCCCTGTCCAATGGAAACAAATGGGAGAGGGAATGAGTATTGGCAGGAATGATAATAAATCTGTCATTGTGTCTGTGTTAATGGTTTTATCTGAGTTATAGGCTGGCATAGTCAGGTGTTTTCCATGCTTTACACTTACTGGGAAATGTTTGGGCTTTTTGAACTGGAGTGGGAGAAGAGAAAAAGAGAGAAGGGGGGTAAGTCTGGGATAAAGACGGGCCAAAGGAGAGGGAGGGAAGAGGAGAGGAGTGAAAGAAGGAGGCCTTTTGATTGAGCCAAGTCTGTGTGTCCAGTTACAACTCGTAGAATGTTTCCGGAGAGATATCCTGACCTGGGCATGCCACAACGTTCCTGGCAGAGCAGAGACACTGCTGACTAGCCAGTTACCTGAGTACATACCCATTCAAACACACACACACACACGTGTTGACACTGACTCACTCTGTATGTCCAAAGCTATGGAGATTGATAATAGAGTGAAGAAGTTTTACAAGGCTTACGACCAACATGCCATAATCCAAAGATGTTTAAATTCAATTACTAATTGGTGATTAATTTACTGATCGATTCATTGATTAATCATTACAGCTTTACATCAGACATAATTTATCAATTTAAAATAATGCTTGAGTTGTAGAGTATTACTGTTTCCATGACACGAGCTGTACAAGCTACAAGGTATAAATAGGTTTATTATGTTGACTGCATGTGACCACTGACCTCATTTTTCTTTTTTTATGAATTTAAGGGATCAGGTCATGTGATCATGTTTGTTACATTTGATAGAGGTAACCTGATATGTTATCATAAAATCATGTACTTGTGTATGCAAAGAACAGGCAGAGGTGAGAATACTGAGAATGCCACGCATTTTTTTCAGTTGATTGTGCGGATCCATGGGTGTATTTGTTTGTTTGTTGTGTGTGTCTATGTGTGTATCATCCTATTTTGGTTACGATATATGAAAGGTGACACTACAAAGTCGGAAGTCTTGGTCTGCAGGCTTTGGCACACGTGCAGCAAATTGCTTTTCAAAGATGTCATAGCTGAATCTGGACGGCTTGTAGAACTGAAGACTGATTTGTGAACAGTCAGGTTAGAGAGGTGCTTTGTTTTGTGTGACCCTTTTTGTCTGCGTACAGTGTCCATGGTATCAAAGATCCTCTTATCAGCTTAAAGTACCTTACACGAGTTCTGTAATTTCTAATGTTTAGGTATGCACTTCTCTTTTGAGTAACAAAAAGCACTTGTCATTAAGCACAGGCTAACATATAAATAATGCCTAAAGTTTATTTTCATTCAAGCATGCTATGACATGTACCCACAAGAACAACCTGTTACATAAATGAACTATTATGGCAACCACAATGCTTACTGTGCAGTGTTTAAATGACTCATAATTGTTAGTAGAGAGTAAGAGTGAAATCCACTTTAATCTGTGATTACACTGGTGGTGAACTAACACACAGTTTGCATTAATCAGTCCTAGAAGTCCTGACTGCTGCTTCCCTGGCAGTCTTGATTTTTAGGATAGACTAGGCTGTGTATTTCCTGTGTGTGTCATTTTGAAAGAAAATGATGTCAGGTTCACGTCGCAGAGTGGAGGTTCTTATGTTAGAGTATACTTCTGGCAGTGACCTGAAAATGCTTTGTGAAATGGCACTGGAAACAATTTAGTGAATTACTTCTTCCTCTCTTTAATGTGGAAACATCAGGATTTATAGTGGCAGAGCTGCCGGGGCCTGTAAAGAGTTCTGGTTTTCCTACCAAACCCAAACCTAGGAACTAATATTTGGAAACCCAACCAAAAGATATTATCCTTCAAATACAGTCTGACAAATCTACTGTATAAATATGAAAAGCAGGCTTTTATCGGCATCTTTTATATTGCCCTCACAAACCACAATGTTCTCAGCTCTCCACACATTTGCTAAGTCTCTCTCTGCTCTATTCTCTCTCTCTTTCTTTTTTGCACAAGTCTTCCTGCTGTCTTCTCTGCTGTATGCATTAGATGATGGATTTCAAGTTGGTTGGCGCCACGAGGAGGCCCCCAGACCAGATGAAGTTGAGATGAAATAACCCACTGACTCTCTGCCACCTGCACCACGACCGCAGCCAAACTACAACTGATTACTGGTCGCATTGTTGAGGTTTTCAGGCCCCTGTCAGACTTGAATATATTATGGGGGTAAAGAAGTTGTTTGCCAGATATAGTTGAATCAATCAAGCTTCAAACATAGACTTAGTGTTAAACATCTTTAGGTCTGTCTGAAGAAGCATGCTCATGTTTCCATGAATAAAGAACTTCTAAACCCCTAATATATGCAAGGAATCCAAATACACAATGGACAAGGTGGATGTGTTTCTTTATGTATGCATGTGTGTGGACAGATGGGTGTGTGTGTTTTACCTCTTGAAGCAGTGTGCCGAGGTGAGAACCCAGCAGGTGTCAATTAGAGTCGCTCCGCACACCAACCTCCCGTCTCCTCGAGATCCTCGCAAACGAATCGCAGCCTGCCATGGCCATCCACCCCTACAGACATAAACACACAGCCATGCATGCAGACATACGCACACATATAAACACACAAGCAATTGATGTGAGGAAATAATTCAAATGCAAACTCAGTCACAGAATCCAGACTACAACATTTTAACAAGAGCAAACTAGGTCAGATTCATACAATTGAAGATAATAAATTCAATAAATTACACTTTACTGAACTATAAAATTAGCTGTACCCGCTGTGTGGTTATTGCATCTTGATTCATAACAAGACTAAGAGACATGCTAACTGCTCAGTGAGGCATGATACCTTGTGGCTTTAGCTATATGCTAGTCATCAAGATATCATGCAGATGTTTAACAAGTTTAATATTTACCATTTTTACCATCTTAGTTTAGTGTTCAGACAGACTGCAGCTTCTATCCAAATTTTACTTAAGCTATCTTTTTGGAAAATACTAAACATTAGCATACCTGGTAGAATGGGTTTACATGTGGCTATGTAAGGTGTAAACATGCAGAATGTCATCTAAACACACACACACACACACACACACACACACACAGGTGCTTTTCTCTGTTTATTCAAGTATTGGCATGCAAAGCAAAACAGAGAGAGACCACATGATTTCCTTGTTTAATTCCAGTGAATTTGTTTATCTTGACTAAGCACGCTTGTTTCTTTCTAAATGTCACAGACACTTAACACTCACATTCTTGCGCATATGTACAGGCCTCCGCTTACCCACATTAGTGTATGTTTGTGTGCATATACACAAAATCAGGAATCTACTTGCCTGTGATTTCAGACCTGTTGACTTGAAAATATGTCCAATATTCTTCATTCTATGGATCATTGGCAGGCTTTCTGTTATTAATCCCTCCTGTCCAGTCCAGCTTACCTCAGAGAGTTTTCTCCTCCTATGATTCGACGCTGGCGAGTGTGTATGAGCCGCAGACCACAAATTGAGTTGACAGGATCTGACAGAGACAAAAGAGAAACCATTGGGTGTATGTATAGAATATACGACAGAGTTGGAGGAAGGGTGGTAATTGTTAAACCATACATTTTGGCTCGGGTGTTGCTCTTATTAAACATTTAGACAAAAAAAAATAGTAATGCTCGAAATTCATCTTTTCCTACTATATATGAACCATGGTCTGTAATAAAGAAAATTAAATAAATGAGAGATCATTTTCATAATGTGTGTGTTTGACTTTCTGCAGCAAGAGATGGTACAGATAGCATTATATGAGACTGTCCTGATGTGTGACAGACAGGGTGAAGCAATAACAAGCTCTCTCCATTTTACCATCTGGACATCCGGACACGGACACACACACACACACACACACACACACACACACACACACACACACACACACACACACACACACACACACACACACACACACACACACACACACACACACACACACACACACACACACTGAGGTCTTCTGTGCTTTCTTCTAGAAATATTACCTCTTGACTTTTTTTTGTCATTTGTTTCTCATTAGTTTTTCAGTGTGTATGACATGTTGGAAGTGTTTGCTAAACACTATAGTTCCATAAATGCTAAATTGAACACTGTTTATTTTCAGAGCAACATGTCAAAGAAAAAAAAAAAGACCTGACCAACTGACTGACCTTTGACTTCTTTGTAGCTGGGCTGCGATTCACCATAGTCACAGATGACCCCAGCGTCCTCACTGTGGCGGCAGTTGTGTGTGCCAGGTGCTTGCTTAATGCAGTCAGCTAATGAGCGCTCCTCGCCGCTGCACTTCACGTTGTCCACATGGATGGGTCCTGTCCCTTCTCCAAAGTATGCCATCACACGGGCTTTTGCCATCCCACTGGAGAGGGCAGACACACAGAGGACACACACAGACATTTTATTGTTTTTTCAGTTACAAAAACATGTAAAACTATTACAACTGGTCAAAGAAGCACTTCACGCTATAGCAGAAAAACAACCTGCAGAAATGTCAGCATTTAGTAGTCAGTTTTGTCTAATATTGCAATGACACTTTGAAGGGGTCATTGCACTTAAAAAAATGTAACTGTTTTAACAATTGAGTATTAGAAAGTGATTAGAATGCTAAGATCTTTTACAAATTGCATTTAATCATTTCACAAACATGCAGTTTAAGATGAATGCAGTTGTATCCTTCTGTCTGTATGTGTGTATGCAAGCATATAAGCAGTAATGACGTGTGACGTTATGGTTTCACATTCTCTGGGTATGAAGCAAACCAGGTCAAACTGCTTCAAAAATCTGATAACAACAATATCCTCATCTCACCTCTGACATTAATTATCAAACAGCAAACCCATACGGCTGTAGATTGTGGTTTTGTAGGTGTGACTGTGAAGGCTGTAGCTGAGATTTTAATTGAGATTGATAGATAACTGACTGAGATAATCTCATGTTGCGTCCTTGGGGTTTGGTGGGTGGCAGGTCTTGTATCCGCACTGATCCACAGAGGACTCTCATGTCTCTTATTGAGACCTGAAGTATTGTGTACGTGTCTCCAATAGCTCCCTAAACGGTACTTAGTGTACAAAGGGTGAACCCCCAAGTCACTTGGAACTAAGCCTAGAGACTGACATCAAACCTGCTTGGTGTGTCTCTGTGGCAACACACAGTGATGCAACAACAGTCAAAGAATCAGTCAAAATCTTCTTTGGATACTAATCACTCAAGGAAGAAAGTAAAGTCAAGTGTTTTCTCTCAAGTATAGTTTTTCAACAAGGTTCACCATGAATAATCTTTAACATTTTGGATTTGGATTTTGTGACTGACTTTTTTTTGTGGATCAGTGTTAAATGTTGCAAAGGAGGATGGAATAAAAGATGCAGCCAAGGATACTTTTGTGAGAAACCCCTCAATATGAAGTAAATAACACTCATGGTCCTGCATCTATTTCTGTGTTTGTAACCCATCTCAATGGGATAGACCCTGGACTTTCACTTTGTGCAACAGCTCGTTATTTTCTTTATTTTTTTTCTTTTTGTATTGTTGTGTGGCTGTTTTATATGTTCAAAAGGACCAATAAAAATATGTTTAAAAAAAAAAAGATGCAGCCAAGGTGAACAGGATAGGACATGAGTTCCAGACAACAGGAACTTTCTGCAGTTGGATGAACTTCCAACCTATAGCACATCTTTACGCTAAGCAACACTTCTGGGGTCAAGAGTGTTGACTGTATATAATTTGTGTGAATTTGTGTGTGTGAATGTGTAAGGTATATTTTGTTTTATTGCCACCAGAGCAACCTCTAACCCTGGGGAACCTGCTGTGTATGTAATGACCTTTCACCACACCCTGCTTGAGACAGAGTGATGATACTAACATGGCTTTTACATGCCTCCAACACGCTTCCCTTCTCTCTCACACTTATGCACTCCAGATGTTGCTTTAATCTACACACAGATGTGTCACAGAAAATTGGGTGGCTACGGAATAAGTATGCGTTGCTGAGGAGTGATGAGAGAGAAAATGAAGACAGTTTTCTTTTTCTGTATGAAAACACTGTACAGTGTCCAAAACAATGGCATCCAATTGCCATTGTTGTGGAAAATGGGACAGTGTCTCAGAGGGAAGAGATAATGGGACACAGAGGGTGGAATGAGGTAGTTTGCTTTGCCTCAACTTGTCTGTCATTGTGAACATGTCATTTGCACAATTAGCCTGCCTTTTAATAGAATGTTTATTTTGGCTTTTAGAAAGGGCACAGATAAAACCCTTAATAAGGTAGTTGGCAGCACATCAGAGCCTTATACAAAGTGTTCAAAAAGTTGAGTGGAAGGGTTCAGAATATTAATCCACAGGATACAGTCATTTTAAATGGTTGAAAGCATAATGTAGTTTGGCATTGGCAATGCATTCTGCAAAATGGCAAATTCAATGTGCAATTTAATCATGCAGTTTGGAAAAATATTGTGCAATATGTAATTCAATAGGCAAAGTGGCAATGCTATCCTCAGTACAGTTTGAATAATCTCAATGAAAATTATGAATGAAAATGTAATAATTAAGTTCCATAATACCATGGTATTCATTTTGCAAAATGAATTGTCATTTGAATTGTCATTTGAGGTACAAGAATACCATGGCAATATGGAATTTAATTAATTTCAATATAGATAAATATAAAACTGTATTGCGGATAGCATTGCAATTTTGCATATTGAATTACATATTGCACATTTTTTTCAAACTGCATGACTAAATTGCACATTGAATTTCCATTTTGCAGAATGCATTGCCATTTGAATAAAAGTGCAGATAGCTTCTATAGAAATTCAAGATGTGCGTGATGAGGTGTAACACAGAAACAGAGAAAGGTTCACAAGATGAAGTGATAAAAGACAGGAACAGAAAGAGGGGGTAAGACAGATGCCAAGTCTGAGTGGTGGTGATTGATTTTGCAAACAGAGCAGGCCGTCTGGATTTACTTAAGTGAGTATAATGTATATAGAGTGATCACATTTCAATGCCACAGCTCACCACTGAGCTTTCCCTCAACATTTTCCCTCTACTGAAATATCCTGACCAAGCCTGGAAATGAAAAACATGTTGTAAAGGACAGAAATAAGAGGATACATCTGAGAATATGGGATATTGTATAAAGGATAAGAAAAAACATTTGCAAGTGTCCTCGTGCATGCTCACCTTATTACACATACAGTAATAACTTGTGACTTATTTATAATTAGCCCGTTCATGCATCTTGGTCAGACTGTCATCGAAATGCACTAGAACTGAAATGATCAGGCAGTCACTGGTACCATTTTCTCAAATAGGGATATTTGCTAATTTTGTGTATCCTTCTATAATAGTAGACTGAATACATTTGGGGTTTGGAAAAAAACAAGGCACTAAAACATGTCAACTTGATGGGAGGCAATCCAAACTTTAATCTCACTTGTACTCAATGCAAGTCTTCCATTTATTTGTTGTTTTTATGTTTTATTTTTTGCTGTTGTTTTATCATATTATCCAAAAACACAAGAGTAATAAAGAGACTACTCCAACACACAGACACACACACATACATACCTGTATCGCAACTGTCGACATACGACCTCAGCATCACGATCAGTCCATCCATCATCACACACTGTCCCCCATTGACCAGACAGATAGAGCTCCACCCTGCCTTCCCTGGGGCTCTCGCCTCCCACAAGCCTCACTGGCACACCTGGAGAACACACACACACACACACACACACACACACACACACACACACACACACACACACACACACACACACACACACACACACACACAAATACATACTTTAGACTGACACAGACTCAACCTGCTAGCAAAGATTTATTTCTGCTCTCTACAGTTACCAAAGATCCTTGAGTCTAGAAACACCCAAAGACAGTATGCATACATGCACTAACAAACCCCCAGGCTAACGTGTCTAGTTAATTGGGCGTGTGCACTCATGTTCCCTACAAAGGAAATAGCTGGAAAACCTGTCTGTTTTCATGCAGATAACCAGCTCAACCACTTAATGTGTGTGTGTGGGGGTGTATGTATGTGTCCGGAAACTCTTTTCACGATGAACAGCTAATTTATTTTCATGTGTTTTTCACACGCTCTCTCTATTGTTCTCTCTCTCTCTCTCTCAAATGCTATTCACTCACACTGTTAATCAAATCAGTCTGAGCTTTAGATTTGAACAATCCATCATCATTTGTCTGCACCTAGATGCCAGACACTAATCTCAGTCAGTTGAATACTCATGTCTTTTCCATGTGTGGGTAGTTTCAATATCAGTTTACATTCTTCCCAAGTGTCACATCAATTAGTATTTAACTTTAACTTAAATTTTGCAAATGGAGAGAGTTCATGAGAATTCAAATTGTTTTAGTATCTGGTGCATTGACTGTGTGTTGTTAGTTGCTGTTTGTTGCTCATACATTTCATCCTAAAACAATTTCAACTTGAGTCAGTTAAGTGTGAAATCATTCTCTATGTGTGTACTGAGTTGAATGACTAGCTACATTCAAACATTGTGTGTGTGGGAAGTAAGAATTCTAGGAGGGAGAGATTAAAGTAGGAGGGGTTAGAGAGGGTTAATTGTGGGAATGTTTACTTCTAAGTTGATGTTGGCTATTGGGGAAATGCTCATCTTTGTCCTCTTGCTTAGAAACACAAACACGGTTTTCCCCTCTCTCAACACACATAACTGCTCTAACACGACACCAATGTGACGGTCTCTCACTACAGAGAGTGAAGGAGAGACAGACAGACAAACAGACAGACAGAGACAGAGAGGGAGAGAGAGAGAGAGAGAGAGAGAGAGAGAGAGAGAGAGAGAGAGAGAGAGGGAGAGTTCAAACACTGCCTGGCTTATCGGCATTGTCTCCTTTTCCAAAAGCAACATAAACCAATCTGCCTGTGGCATGTTGAGGGGGAAGGAGGGCTTAACACACACAGATAAACACTCAAACAAATACACACAAACAAACACACACACAAATGCTATGTAGTAATGACATAATTCTTCAGTGAGTGTTTGTGGGGTGAGCGTGTCCCTCAGGCTCTTGCCAAAGCTACTTAAGCTATCTAAACCCAGCAAATGAAACAGCTATTTCAGTCTGTAGTATGTGCTCTCCACTCAAAACAGTCATACTCTTCCAATTTATCATCACTAAGGGCATAAAAACCATGATGTGACATTCACCAGACCTATCAGAGTCATATCTGTTACAGTCAACATTAAGACAGATGGCAGAGAACCAAACAGATATATACAGTATGAAGTGAAATCTGAGCCACTACCGAGCTCCATCTACTCTGTCCTTACACAACTTTATTGGTGTCCGGAGGCCATAGACATAGACTTGATTAATGGTTCTACCATTCAACCCTTTCCCCCTCTTTCAGCAAGTAGTTACACCACTGAACCCTTACCTGTCTCTTATTGTAAAGAGCTATGAGGTTCAGTTTTGCAGTAACACCAATCCTGTAGAACTGCAAGGATTAATCTATTAATTAATTAGTTGCCGACTATTAAATTAATCACCAATTATTTTGATAATTGATTCATCGTTTTGAATCTTTTTTTAAAAATATATTCTCTAATTCCAGCTTGTATAATATGAGTATTGTGTAATTTCTTTAGTCTTTTATGACAGTAAACTGAATATCTTTGGATTATAGACTTTTAGTGGTGACAGAAAAAAGATATTTGATGGTGTCCCTTCAGCTTTGCGAAACAGTGATGGATATTTTTCATAATAATCTGACATCTTATCGACCAAACAACTAGTTGATTAATCGAGAACATAATTGACAGATTTTTTTCAGTAATTATAATAACCGTACAATTGTGTGTTACTTGATGATGTGGGAATATGTCAGCCTACTAGTGCCTGGTATTCAATGTTTTGTATTAGGAAGAGTTGCGTGAGGTAGATTTCATTTAGGTAAAGGCCAACAGAAGGTCCATTTAATCATGATGACTTTACAGGTAACCCAGCTGTTAAGGCAGGGCAAGCTAACTGACAGCTGTGATTATGGAAGTTGGCATGACTGACATCATCCTCTATCTGTGTCCTGGATAATGTTGACTTTCCTCTTCTACAGTAAGATGAGATTTAACTGACTTGACTGGTTGCGTTCGACAGACATCAGAGAAGCAGATTTTAGATCAGCTTCAGTTTAAGAAAGTCTAAAATTAAATGTTGTTAAAAGATATTTTGTATAAGATAAAGAGTTAGATTTCCTGATTTCATTCATTAAGTAATTTCAGAGTTGACGGGCACAGATGGAAAACCCTGATAATTTTTAGTCTGAACCTAAGAACCACTAAAAAACCTTTACTGAAGGATCTCAGGCGGAACTTGGCTTATTAAGTTAAAAGTTCGGCAGTCTGTGGCTAAACCCACATGAGCCATAAAAGTGATTAAAAACCACATTCAACTCTGAAACACATGTGTAACCACTGAAGAGGTGCTAAAGTGGATCTTTTATGCACTCTCCTGCTGGATGTTGAAGTTCGGCAGCGGGATTCTCAAGTAATTGTACCAATCATACATTGTCTTTAACTGTAATATAGAGAATTTTCACAAAGCTGGTGAATATATCAATAATGTGATCAAATCTTTGATCAAATGACACGAAGAGTGAATGTAAAATGAAAGGTGAAATTGGACAGTATCACAGTATTTTGATATACTGAAAGGAACTTGTTAGACATTTTCACTTCATTGAGACAGACTGCAGATTGGTTAAATGCCTGAGGTTGCTCATATCAAAAGATTAACAGGTGAATTCTGCTCATACCTGGAAATTGGTACTGCAACAGGTTGAGGACTGAGACACCCCATAATTTAAAGAGGCTGGATTATTTATAGTCATCTATGGCAACACTCAGTGAAAGAGGGAAAGCAATCTAAAGATATACCAAAGAGGCCCATTCAGTATTTACGATCATATGATCAGCATTATTAAAAGCCTAACATAGACTAAAGTAAGTAAAATGAGAAGAGTGCTAAAAGATGCAAGGCTGCAAGAGCAGAGTTGGTGCGACGACCGACTCTGAAAACAGAGTGGAATTTTTGAGGAAGACATTTACCATTTAGGAAGACAAATATATGCTCCACAAACAATTTTCCTAAAACATGTGCCAGAAAAGTTTGCAAAACTACCATCTCTAATATTGAACACCCCCACATGACAGCACTTTTTGAGGGGTAGCCCACAGTTTCTAGTAGCACTATGGTAACTCCTCTTAGTCTTTCAAAGTGTAAACCCCTACACCAAACATAAATGACATCAATATCTAACCACATAAATAATCAATATTTTAAAGGTTACAGAGAGCCTCCCATACTCACTGGTGGTTTACATGCTATCTGTAACATTTTTCAGTAAGTACATCTTACAGCAATAATATGTCTTACTACTTGGAAGACTGTCTCCACTGTGCTCTGGGCTGCATGTGATGATAACATCTTCATTGTGGGTACAGTCATGAAGGAGCCACTCCCTCTTGTTGCACAGCAATAGGCCAGGCTCTTTCCCTGTGCAGCTCACATCATCCAAAAGAATGGGACCTGACCCCACTCCAAAGCGTGGGACTGGGGTGATGTCTAATCCTTCAGAAACAACAGTCTCACCGAATCTGCGAGGTAGACATGTATACATATGTATTAACACAGAAACACACAAGTTTTACTTATCAATAAGTAATGAGAATACATGCATATATGCCTCTCTGGAGAAAATACTTCACATTACCTGTAACCAAGTTGGCGGCACACAACTTGTGTGTTAGAGTCTTTCCAACCGTCATCACACACTGTCCCCCACTGACCATGGTAGAAGACTTCTACACGTCCCTCATAACTGCCTGCACCCCCTACCAACCTGACAGTACCATCTAGAGAGAAAAACAAAGACAGAGAGTTAGGTAATGTCCTTGCCAATGAGGATACATTTGAAAACATACCCTATTTTATATCTGTCAATTCCGTATTAGACTAGCTTCTAAAAAAAAAAAAAATCAAAAATAGATCTTTTCACAAATGTAACAACAAAAATGCTGCTTGTTAAAATTGATCATTGAGACAACTGAAACCTGTTGCTGAATTATAAATTAAAATGTTTCTAGAAATCTTTAATTTCTGTTGAGCAACACTTATTAAAAGTGTCCAGTGACCTGCCATAAATTAGCCTTAACTCCTTTCCTCGTGTGTGGAGACCACACAGAAACAACATTATTTGCTGTGGGTAAGCAATGATCAAGTCCTATGTATGTAGGCCTTTTCTCCATGCACTGTCCTAAAAGCTTCCCTCTGATGCCTGACTGGCTCCAGGTGGGAGGTTTTTTAAGCAAGGCACTGTTTTAGGTGTCTTCAAAAAGTTTTTTCTCTCCTGAAAACAATTAGCCTTCTTCATAGCAGACATTTTGTCTTGTCATAGCAGGAAAAGCACAGTTGTTAATCATTAATGATTGTCCTATTCAATTTTGACGCTACATCCGGCACAATACCAGGGTCCTAGTATTAGAAAAATGTAAATGGAATACAAATCTTATTAATGTTATCAATTACACCTGTGTTGGGTTGAAAGGGCTATTGTCCCCAGCAAAAAATGTTCCAGGGTCATAGTGACAGGCAAACCCTTGCACCACGATAAGGTGGGAATTCCTGAAGGAGCTTCCCATATCTGTATTTGTAAACAATGAGTGCTTTTCACATGCATGCCTTTGTATTATGGCCAATGTTGATGCAGGTGTTGGCCAACCTGTCAAAGAATTGCAGGACACTCCTGCATCCTCAGAGTGCAGACAATTGTGTTCCCCCCAGGCGCTTTTTGGACACTGCTCCAGAGTGAGCTCATTGCCTGTGCACCGCACCTCATCCAGCCACACACGACCTGAACCCTTGCCAAAATGCGCCTGGCCCCATGCCCTTGCCACACCACTACAAAGAAAAGAAAAGGTACAAAGAAATAGAAGATTTGGTTTGCATTAAAACAGACTATTAAAAGCAGATGTACTGACTTGCCCTGACTTACAAAATGAAGAGTGCAGGATGCTGCATTTGTTTAACTTGGAAAATGAATGGAGTGATCTGTGATCTGTGTTTCAAATTTCTAGTAAGAAACTGCTTGCCACACACAACTGTGCATACATAAATATTGCAACACCAACACCACAGAGAATGGCACACACAAAAAATTAACATGAACATTTGCAGAGTTTAGTGTTGCTAAATATGCATATCTCTGTGGTACTAGAATTCATGCAGAAACAATGAGCCTGATTCACTATCTGACCTCCAGATGTTCTTTACTGCTCGCTCCTCTCTGTGTGTGTCCAAATGGAAAGAATACTTCTCATACTTTTGGAGAAAGAGGGAGAGAAAGATGGCTGGACACCCACATTAACTCATCTCAGCCCTCTTCTCTATCTATTTATCACCCTTTTTTCCTCACTTTCTCTCCAGCTCACAATGTATTTCCTCTATGCTAATGATTGGTTTGAATTAATGTGAATATAATATGTGTGCGTGTGTGGGTGCCCCTTCACCTCAACCCCAGCTGTCTACACACCACCTCTGCATCACTGTCGTCCCATTGGTCGTCACATACAGAACCCCACTGCCCTGCATGGAAGACCTCAACTGTGCCCTCCGACCTCATTTGACCTCCCACCAGCCGTATAGGGAGCATCGCTGCTGCTGAAATACGCACACACACACACACACAAATACATTAACACTTAGGACCTGATTTACTAAAGGTTTGCGTGTGTAAAAACGTGCGCAAACTTGACATCACCTGCAAAAAAATGTGCAACATGATCTACTAACGCAGCACACTGAGGCTTGCGTCTTTCAAATGTGTAAGTTAATACATTCTGTCCATTTAGTATGTTTGCTATAGTGAATATGCAATATGGGGCGTTTTAACCCTAGCATTCAAAATACAGGGAGGAGAAAATGCAAATTTGTTATTTAGCACCGGCATTGTGATTTACCAAGCCTGAAGGTAATTTTGGTGACGCTAACTGCGTCTATAAATAATACCTTTGAAGGACAGGTATTAACCAGCTGCTCAATGCGCACAGATGACTGCTGTTACTATGGTGAGGAGGAGACGGAGGCACAATGACAGAATACGCACAGGATGGATTTTTTCAACCCTTGTTAATATTTTGGAGTGGAATATTTTTGGTTTTACTAACAGCATTGACTTTGTCACAAATACTCTCCCATATGTCGGTTTGTCTGGTAATATTTGTTTTTGTTATAACTCAATATATTTGTTAACCTCTTCCACTAGAACCTGATCACATTTCATTTTGTGCTTGCAGCTTTCTGCTCGTCCAAACTCTCCATTAAGACACAGTAAACCCTCATTTAAATACTGCTGTCTCCACCCTGTTGCACCTGTTTTCATTTACGCAGTTATTCTTATTAGATCACACACAAAACACACGCAAACGAAACGTGCAATCTATTGCACTGTCTACGCAATTTAGTAACCTTTATTTGGTAACTTATTAAATCAGGCCCCTAGTCTACTAAAAAAGTATTTGTAAACAATTGATCTTCAATATACTGTTTTAACACCAAAAAAAAAGTTTTTTTGTACTTTTAATGTTATATTCACATTAACGCAAACCTCTATCCATCCACCACATATCTGTCATTCTTCAAGAGCAGGGCCTACCTTTCTGCTGGGTGCAGGTAACAGCTGCAGCCAGAGAGCACTCCTTTCCATTCCACAGAGTTTTGGGACACTGAAGCAGGTCTGGCTCATCTCCCTGGCAGTGGACCGACCTCCAGTGGAGTTTGACTATGCCTGGACGAATCAGAGGAACTGCACGTGCACGACCTGAGACCCTGGGGGAGAATCAGTAATCAAATGTGTTACTTTCACCCTTATTTTTTATTCCTGTAACTGATATCAAGCAGGAAACCCAGGTTAATCTGATAAGAGATGCTGATTAAGAGTCTGATATGTCTTCAAAAGAGAAATGCCTGCCAACTCTATGTATATTCATATAATTGGAGATTGGAGGAAATCCTATAGCCTGTCTCAGAGCAAGAAGTAAAGCAGCCATTCTAGCCTGTTAATGGTAACCTTGAGCCATCTGAATGTTCATGATCTGCCATTCCAGGGCCAATGCGGTCAGCAGTTTTACACGGAACAGCTTTCAATAACTGGCCACGTGACACTCATCACTACCGAAGCCAGCTGACATATGGCTGACATTTGCCCTCTTTCCTTTCCGCTGTGGATTTTCATTGACTCCTGTGTGAATGTGCACACACAGGCATGCGTTCATGTCAGCATGCGTTCCAGCGCTGGTGTTCGTGTCAACATGTGAAAATGCACAGAACGTCTCTGTTCTCCAGGGAAATCAGACCCCAGCTTATGAACACTGTCAATATGTATTATCTGTCTGCAGACTCCATCAAGACTTGGTTAATCAGTGGTTCTTCTAGCATGACAGCATCTCATGAACACAACACACAGTTGTGTGTGTGTGTGTGTGTGTGAGAGAGTGTGAGAGAGAGTGAGAGAGGGGGGGGGGCAGTGCTAGTAACAAGGTAAATAGCTGAGTACTAAAGGTATTTAAATACCTCCGGGGAATGGGGGGTTGGAATGCAAGGGTCACACAAGAAAAGTACAAAGGCTGTGAAGAGAGATGAAGAGAGTGCAATCGTGTGTCTGAAGTGTTGTGAAATTCTGTAACATTCTCACCAATTTTCCACCATATTTTTACTCTCTGACAGACCGCTGAACACTGCATTTCATTGTGAATTTTCATGGCATATGGTGATTGTACTTGCACCTGTGTCCTGAGAATGTATGTGATAGGGGGAGGCAGACATATATGAGCACATGTGTGTGTGCATGTGTGCTCACTCACCCCTTTCCCAGCTGTCTGCAAACCACTGCAGCGTCTTCATCCCCCCAGTCATCACTACACACAGAACCCCACTCCCCTCCCAGGTAGACATCCACCCTGCCATCAAGCTTGGAGCGGCCTCCTTGCAGACGCACTGAACCTGATATGGAGAGTGGGTTGGAGAACAGTAAATGTACACACCATACACAAAACCAGGGTGTTAAAAGATTACACACAAAAAAGATAAAAAAGGAAAGGGGCAGATCTGAGCGCAAAGCTGAGAGATAAGAAAGAAAAAAAGCTCAATCTAGGCGGTAAAAAGGGAAAAAAAGAGGAAGGCAGCTGAACACAAACGTCTTATATATCTGTCTATGATATAAATCTGTCATATAAAACTGCTTATGTTCTCATTTCATGGCATGCACTGACATGATGTCTCAGCTATGTGTTGCCAAATCACAACTGGTCTATTAAAAGGAAAACATGATAAAGCAATGATGCTTTTAAAACTAGTATAAGACACACCTTCAAACATCTGTTGGACTATTTGACTATGTCTTTCTGAATGCCACTTACATTGTTGCAGAATGGAACATATTTTTCTGTGTACCTACAAAGATTTTCTCCTTTTTGGCACCATACCTCACCACCACAGTGCGATTGAGTTGATAATATGATAATCAATTTAAATAGTTTGAGCCACATCCTAATCGGGACTTTGAACTGAGATTTCACATATAACCCTAAACCCAGGTAGCAGATTTTCATGGTCACTGTTTGATCGCACACACATTGTTAATTGGTGGAATAGTCTCTTTTTTTGTGTTTTTTTGTTGCACTTCTTATTTCATATGTTAGTAAAAGATACAAAGGAATTAACCTGTGTGCACAGGTGGGTGTCAGTCTCTCAGCATATCTGAAATTAAATCAGAGATGACATCCAGTGTGCGGCTGTCTTGCTTTTGCAAAAGGTTATTAAGACAGCAGAACACACCCCAGAACTCCCCCAAAGATGAGTGATCACCCAAATACGTTTAATCACCCAATGATGTTCAGTGTATCAATTACCGCAAGATGATTTATCCATGCTGTGCCTACACACGAAGACTAAAAACACCACAGGGTGCCTGTCTTGTACCAGATGGAAATCACATAATCTATTCATTTCACCATTATCTCCCTCTCTATTAATCCAGAGATGTGGTACTTTGTTTTCAATTTTCATTTTAGCAACACTCAGTATTTCAAGCCACTTGACAGGTGTGGATAATGTGATGTTACTCCTGCCAAATCATTTCAAGGTGAGAAGAGATTTTACTCAGGCTTTTCAATTTACACACTGGTGATCATCTGGACTGTTTTGCTAAATACCCCATTCAGTATAAACACGTGCCACTGAAACAAAAATGAATGTAGACTATAAGGGACTTGATAAGATATTTATCTAGATAAGCCTGCATTGACTTTAAAATGATCATTCCGTTCTACTCTTTGCAGGCTTGTAGGTCATATATGCGTCTGGTCCATGAGGTTCGCGTTAAATGTCCACATATTTAAAAGGATAGATCCCTAAAAAAAAGTGGCCTGTGTTTACCTTGTTTACAGTCGCAGTACCCCCAGTCCACTCTGCCTTTGTGGTTTTTGAAAAAGCACCAGGGTCGGATCCTGCCGTCCGGGTTACGACAATGATTGTGCTCTCCAATTCCTTTATCCGGGTAACGCTCCTTGAAGCCGGCCACTTCGGTCCAGTTCATGCACCGGGTGCCGGACTCGGTGACGTCTATAGCTCCCCGGTAGAAACCGTCTCTCCCACGGCTCTGCGCGCAGTCAGTGAACGGCGGGATGAATAAGGGGACGCTGCTGGAAGAACAGCAGCCGCTGTTCGCGACCACAAGCGCGGCTGTTAAAGCAAAAAATGCCAAATTCATGTTAGGTCTCTGGTTGTAGGCAGTTGTTGACAGTGGAAATTACAATTGACATTTGCTTGTATCAGCAGCGGAGGAGACGCTTTCTAGTCAGCCTCATCTCGCCTGCCGTGGGACGGAGTGAGAGCCGAGAAGCCAAAAACAACGCGGATCAATTAAACTTCTATTTGTGTGGGCAAATGGGCAGACAGACCCCATAGAAAATTCAATAACATATAGGCTAACCTTTTATTGCTATTGTTACCCCCTCAACGCCCCACCCCCCTGTTGTTTTTCTTAAATTTTTGTCCATTTGGGCTATAATCACATGTAGGCTATGGGATACTGCTTTTTGCCTACCCTCAAATTTCAGATTTACATAGAGTTAAACCTACGTACAGTCGACCTAGTCTATTCATAATCACATTATTCATGTTTTGTGCCTTATAGCCTAAGACTTTGAGGAAATGTGTAAGTTAGTAGCCTATTGGGATTGCACATTGTTAGACTTGGGTTTTCATTTAAGTATATAAGGCTATTTGTATTCATCTTTTACTTTATGTGCTATGATGCTTCCTGGTCCTTTACGCATGTGCTTTATTCATATGGCTTCATGATATTTATATTTGAAAAAACAAACAAACAAAATCTCGATTACTAGCTTTTATCATGAGGGGAGATTCAACAGGATCTTTTTGAAGAACAGTCATCACCTGAACCCTACACGAGAGCGTGATGGATAATTGAATAACACACGCTCCTTCCGCCACTGTCTCTCCCATATTGACAGACGGATCAGACAGTGTATGAGGAATAATCAATAATCATCGTCCATTGTCTGAGAGAGAGAGAAAGAGAGAGAGAGAGAGAGAGAGAGAGAGAGAGAGAGAGAGAGAGAGAGAGAGAGAGAGAGAGAGAGAGAGAGAGAGAGAGAGAGAGAGAGAGAGAATAATGTAAATATAAAATTCAATAGCTCACATCTACACTATAGTCGCCTATTCTCTGATTGGAGGAAGCACATTGAAACTTGAATAACGACTTGATAACGTCATCAAACGGCGCTCTTTCAAGTATGTGTACTTATAAACACCGGCGTACACCGAAAGCGGTCAAGTAAACTGCTCTTTTTACCGATTGACCTGCTCCACCCTAGCTGCCAGGACCGCAATGATGACAAAAAAACACCTTCGAGTACGCAAATAAGACTGATATACGTCCATGAAGCAGTCGCGGCCCAGTGTTATTCTAGCACTTCGTTTTAGCGACTAACTCCACCTTCGCCCACCCGCACGTCCAGTCCGGCCGCCTTGGTGAAAATATCGAGCGCATCCATTTGTATTTTTAGCGGCTATTGCACATTAGCTGATTGTTGGCTTCCTTTGTAGCAATATCAGCTGCAACTCGTATTAATGTAAACAGGCTTTGATGCACCAAGCATTCGTTGTGTTTAATAGTTAATTAGAAAACAGTATAAGGGGAAGAAATGAACAGTCGACTGCAAGAGATCCGTGAACGACAGAAACTTAGACGGCAGCTTTTAGCTCAACAGGCAAGTAGCTAATTTAACCAGTCGGTTGGCGTTAAACAATATCTGAAACAGTGGATAATAAATACGTAGAGCAGCTGACAGATAATCAACTTGTGTTTGCATGCATGCATGCATGGAGATGCATATTCGACTGTGTGGTGAACAAGGAGAGAGAGAGTTATGTCGGGGGTGAAAACTTCTTAGCTGAAAGACCCCTTTCAAACATTTGGTTACATTGGTCGCCCTCGAGTGGCCTCAAGGCGCAAATAACCTCTCTATTGAAGCAATTAGGGCCAATTCAAGTTAGCAGATAGTGGTGGAAGAAGTGTCTTAAGTAAAAGTCTTGCATGAAAAAGCTGTAAAAACGTTACTTAAGTAACTTACTAGCAACCCTCTGACTGATATTATATTTGACATCATTAGATTATTTATACTGAAGCATCAGTGTTAGAGCAGCATGTTAGTGTTGTAGCTGCTGGAGGTGGAGCTTGTTTTAATTACTTCATAATATACAATTAGCTATTAGTCTAGTGCAGGGGTTCTCAAACTTAATGGGGTCGGGGACCCCTAATGGCGCAAAATATTTTGCAAGGACCCCCTCTTAATCACAACACAAATTTAGGCTTACAACTTACATCATATAGGCTTAATATCTGTTCTGTCAAATACATTGGAACATTTTATTACCAGAACATGTTATGTTGATACCTCAATAGTTTCAAACAGAATCATTTCATTGCATTTTGGCCTAACTTGACCTGTAGCAAACTGTTTCAAGGACCCCCTGGCAATGGCCTGGGGACCCCTGGGGTTCCCCGGACCCCACTTTGAGAACCACTGTGGTTCCCAACCTAGGGGTCAGGCCCATCCAAAGGGTCACCAGATAAATATGAGTGGCGTGAGATGATTAATGGAAGAGAAAAGAATAAAAAACAAAGTTATGATACACATCTTTTTCAGTTTTGGGATTGTTTTTCTATAATCTTAGATTTTAGACATCTAAAATATGACCCTGACTACACACTGCTTTTTGTAAGACCACAAAAGCCAAAACACCATGAAAGTTCATGACACTTATCTGCACATTTTTGTCTATCCAGTTAGGAGCTGAAAGTGCAGACAGCATTGGTGCTGTCTTGAACAGCAAAGATGAACTCAAAGAGATTGAAGAGACACGAGAAACGTGCAGGTAAGATTTATTTAACCCACAAAAAACTGTGTGAAAGGGATTCCCAAGTTGGCCAGAGAAGAAAAGAGGGCAGCAGTTGAACAGTTGACAGTAGCTGCCAGTCCAAGCCATTATTTTGTTCTTCATGCCATTAAGTACAAGTAAAAATTGACCATGTAACTTGAGTTAACACACAAACAAGTATCACCAACAAAAACGGAATATTAATTAGTAAGATAGTTGGTATGTACAACTGTTCAGTTTGTATTGTATTTCTATTTTCACTTTCCACTTTCCACTTTCCACTTTTTATAAATATGAAGTTAGTATCTCTGAACATATTGAATTCTTTCCCCTTAATGTAATATTTAAAACATTTGTCCATCCAGTTTTGTTGTCAGTTTTGTCTCCTTTTGTGTCACGTTGATGTTGTGCTTCAATGAGAAATGTATTTAGGATGCTTGTGTTTTGCAGGTCCTCATTAGATAGTTTGGTCCCACCCTCTAAAAGGAAGGCAGAGGGAGAGGACACGGAGGAGGATGTGGAGGAACAAAAGGTGAGTGCAGTCACATGTTAGCATTACGACCATGAGATGATTGATAACCTTTTGAAAATAGACAAATGGCATGTACTGCATAGGGCTGACTGCCAGCCTTTGAGTAAGTATGCATGTTAAAACTGTTCAAAAGAAAAGGTGTGCTGCCTCATGACAGTTAAGACGGCCCCCGCCTGGGTACATGACGGTAGAGTTATGCATTAGTCTTAATTAATAGTAGCGAAGATTGTCCAATGATCTATCTATAATGATCAAATCAATCTATTGGAGGTCATATACATACATTTTTAAAGACAGCATTTCATTGATTAAGGTCTCTCAGTTGTCATTGTGAGGTGGTGGCTGCATGTTGTGAGCATAAATTTGACTAGCACCCAAAGCTGGTTGTTTGTTTTTCTCAACCAACAGAGGCTGTTTACAAGCTTTAATTGGATCTTGATGGACTTCAGGGTGAAGGATGTTTTGATCAAATTCAATACTTGAGTATTGTGTGAATTATGAACTTCACTTAAGGAAATCTTTGGGGCAAATATGACATGCAACCAGAGAGGAAACTGGTTTATTTATTTCCCGTATTTGCTTCCCCAACATCTTGAGTTTGATTTCACTTTTGTCAACCACATTTCTCCATGCAGATAAAGATTCAGATTATAGAACAATGTTAATGTCAAAGTGTGTGTGTGTGTGTGTGTGTGTGTGTGTGTGTGTGTGTGTGTGTGTGTGTGTGTGTGTGTGTGTGTGTGTGTGTGTGTGTGTGTGTGTGTGTGTGTGTGTGTGTGTGTGTGTGTGTTAGGATGAGGTGGAGGTGCAGCAGCTGGAAGAAACCAACCCATATGAGGAAGTGTACAAGGACTCAAGTACTTTCCTTAAGGTTAGGATACTTGCTGTTTATTTATTTTATAGAAACTGTTTATTTGATTTCTTTGATATCTTCTTTTTTTATTTTGTTAGTTTCTACTGCTTAATTGATGTAAATAAACTGCATTTTCTAACTGCAGAGAGTAGCTAAATCAGATATAGATCAATAAAAAATGAGGGCAAATTGAATGTTTTTAGTAAAGGATTAATTTGCTGAGATTTTCCTCAACATAAGTATGTAGATGTAACTTTGTGATTTAATATGGAATTGATTCTATTTTATTATTTGTGCATTGTATGTTTGTTTAATTCATAGACCAGTACTGTACAGTTTTAAAATTGTGTTTTGTAATGAGTTTGTATAAATCTCACTTTCAACATTATTATAATGATAATAAACAAGAAAAATAAGACATGGCCACTTCAAAGTGAAATTAAATTTGACATGTGGGATGCCCTCGTGTGGCCCCAAGGAACAAATAAACCTCACTGTTGAAGCCATTTGGGAAATATACCTAGACGATTTTGCAATATTTATAAAGGATTCACACCGCGTGAGACAAGAATTATCAGTATCAACTGTTTTGACTACAGGCTGGCCTTACCCGTATCAATCTCAGTGAAAACAAACAAACAATAATGGAACAGCTCTAGTGTTAACTTCCAACTCTGTACTTTGTCAGGCTTGAGTGATGCTAAGTAGACTGCCAAAACTCATTGACACGATATGTAAAATTCTCTGAATGTTTTCTGTGGTCACACTATATGGTGCAACTGGGGAAGGGGGAATACAAATTGGCCCAGGACTTTGGAGTTGACCTACCAAATCCCACCTGTAGACAAACCGCCGCATGCATGTCTCTTTACAAGAATCACATAATAAAAAAGGGATGGAATTAAAAATAATGATTTGTACAAGAATACATAGGCTCTTTTATGCAGAAGTCATGCATTGGAGCCATAAAGTTGCATTAAGTTGGATTTTTTTTTACAATGAGCCAAACAAAGCCGTCATAATGCCACCCCAGTGCATGCTTTGCATAAAGTTTGCCTGCGTTCCAGATTCAGATGCGTGATGTTTAACATAATTGAGTCAACTCCCTGGCGGCTCCCTGTCTCGCAGTTCTGGCTGTCCCTTTTACTCAGACGTCAGTTCCGGTTTGTGAATACCTCTGTATTGGCAGAGCAACTCTGTGCCCCCACTCAATGTTTGTTTATGCATAACAGCGAGGCAGAATAAAGGTGCATTATCCCTGCATTGAACAGCCTGTGTGAAAGGGGCTCATGAAGTAGAACCCCTTGTACAATATTATATACTTATATTTATACTATTTTGTAAAGTTAGATCTGTTACACTGGATCAGATCCAATCCTATGGTGTTTTTATTGTATCAGAAACACTTTTTCACATTGAATCCACAACTACAAAAACAAAATTGGCAGCTGTCAAAAACAAACAAACATGTAACTTGAGTTGACACACAAACAAGTAACACCAATAAAAACTGAATATTAATTAATAAGAAGTAAGAGAAAAGCCATCTTTGAAACTTCTGATCCCATGCTTGAAAAACAAGTTTTATTTGGCTCTTTAGCAATGTTAAAGGAATGTCAGTAACATCATCACGAGTTGCCTTGCGTCAACTTGAAATTTTAGGCTGCATTGTGTTCCGCAGCCTATTAAAGGCTAATTTTAGGTTGGAACAGGTTTAGATAGAGACCAGAATGTTTGCTTTCACAATGCCAAAACTATTTTTGCATGAGAAGTACCAGTGTTTGATTGAACGCTTTAGTCACAAAGCTTACCCATTTGATTTCAATACATGTGATCTTTTTTTGATGTCGCGATGAAATAGATACATGAACAGTCTAAACATATAAAATGTTCAGAAAACAAATCAGAATGTTTGCTTTCACAATGCCAAAACTATATTTGCATAAAAAGTACCAGTGGCTTACAGGAAGCTTTAGTCACAAAGCATACCCATGTAATCTCAACACACGCAATCCTTTGTTGTAGTGATAATGAAATATAATTCATCTATTGAGAAATATTGCTTCCTCATATGAGTCTATTGTTATTTTAGAAACAGCAAACATTTTATTGGAACTGGCAGTTTCCCTTTTTTAAGGGTTTTTTAAAAAAATTGCATACATAAAAAATGCACTAGTAGACATCCTGGTGTTCATATGTAAGTTCTCTCTATGTAGATTTTTCAGATGTATCTTATTAATTTAATTTTCAGGGTACCCAGAGTTTGAACCCTCACAATGACTACTGTCAGCACTTTGTGGACACGGGGCACAGGCCACAAAACTTCATTAGAGATGTTGGTGAGTTGGTGCTCATCTGTGTGTGGATGTTTATATACATGTGCGTGCCTGTATGTGGTTCTGACCTCAGTGTTTTCTGCGGTTCAGGCTTGGCTGACCGATTTGAAGAATACCCTAAACTTCGAGAACTGATCAGACTAAAGGACGAACTCATCTCCACCACCAACACCCCTCCCATGTATGTTAAATGATGATGTCAATATTATACTACATATTTAGCTGATTGTTAATGTGATTACATTCAGAAAAAAACCCAATGTGAGTTAAAAAAGACTCTCACCCATTCAAATGGTATCAACTCTTTTGAGAAGAGTTGGCTATGTCTAAGGTGTGTGTGTTTGTGTGTGTTTTAGGTACCTCCAAGCTGACCCAGAGCACTTTGACCTGCAGGATTTAAAGTGCAAGTTTGATGTTATTCTGCTTGAGCCTCCTTTAGAGGAATACTACAGAGAATCAGGCATTAGTCACACTGAACGTTTCTGGACATGGGATGATGTATGTATGCCTGTTTGGCTTGTTTGCATTTAATAGTATAGGTATAGAGGTCTTGAAAAGGGTTAAAAAAGCAATGAATACAGTTAGCCTCAGAGGTTATTAAAAAAGTCTTACATTATATTTATGAAAGTCTTGAATATTTTCTCTTGCCTGGTGTAGGCAGTAATGTTAACTATAAAATGTCTTAATATCTGAATGTGGGCTGTCAGGAAGCACCTATAATCTAAAAGTGGGATTGTGCATGCATAAGCTTTTTAATGCTGTTTTTATGGAGTTTCAGTTAACACTGTCAGCCCTGTTTGACTGCTTGCTAAAGTAGCTAGAAAGCTCATTGACTCATAATGGGAAACATTTGATTTTAGCAAAAATTCATTCAATTATCATCTTTCATTTCTTCATCCATCCATCCATTTCCTGCTACGTCAAGGTCACGTTAAATTAGTTGATTATATCTTTTGGAATTATTGTAATGTATGGCTTAGAAGTATTGAAAAACATGTGGTATAATAATTTTGGGAACCCAGCAGAAACCCTGAATAAAGGTCAGGTATCTACTAGACATTTTGTCTAAGGATGCATCACACTATTCAGCATAATTTTCATTTACCTGATTTGTAATTCTAAACATTTTTCTTTGAGCAAGCTGCCATGCTGGAAGACCCCTTACAGAAATATTAGGCATGTTTGATAAGTATTCAAACACCCCGGCAATCATAGGAGGGCTGTTAAAAAGGTTACTTATCCCGGACAGCCAAAACAACTGTCTGGTTATCTGATCTAAATTGTTTATATTATTGTCTAGTAATTCTGCTTGTTGCTTCTTTGCTATTGTAGATCATGAAACTGGAGATCGAGGAAATTTCAGCCCTGCGTTCCTTTGTGTTTCTCTGGTGTGGCTCTGGTGAAGGCTTGGACTTGGGCAGAATGGTAATGTGATCCCTTGCTCAGTGAAAATCACATGTTAAATAATAGGCAAACTGTAGCTCTGTGTCCAAATTGTTTCTGATACTCTTTACTAGTTTTACAAGTGTTTTGAAACTCAAGGCATTTGTTTTATCTTAACTGCTTGTAGGACAACACTGCATTCTTTGAGCCAGTCAAGAACCTGCTGGTTGAGTGTTTATCTAACATCTGACGTAGGCAACGGTTTGTATAATGTGATGACAACAGGCTGAAGCATCCCCAGCTACGTTAGAACTATGTCTGTTTGCACGGTACTATTCAAGCCTCAGGCCTCCTTCGCAAAGGACAAGCTGTCAGAAAAACATTTTCATTGTGACCTGCCCTTTTTAAGCATGTCAGTAACACTGAGTCACAGTATGGCACTCTATCAGAAAATAGATTTTACTGTTGTCTTCACCAGATAAGGTATGTTTATACTACATACTTTTTTTGACTTTCATTTTAAAAAGGTTTTTCCAAATGTCTGCATTGTTAAGGGGAAACAGATGTACAACTTGTACATTTGAGTATTTATATTTTAGAGAAAAGTATAGTGACTAAAGACTATTTAGAAGAGGCGTAATGGTCTAAGATAAAAAGCCTAATTGTTTTTTAAGTTTTTGCCAGTAGCATTATCAAAAGTATCAAAAGCTATATATAGACACATTTCAACAACTGAAAGATTATTATCAGATCTGGAATGTTGTTTTCCTGCAATGACTTGATAACAACTATTCTTAGTTATCTCAAAAAGCATTCAACTACTTCAAACAATAGTAAGTAACCAGTCAAAGTGGTGAGAAAGCATGTGATCAGAAACATGATATAAGTACAAAATAAAATAATTACTGGCCATGTGTTTTCCAGCAGCGCAGCAATTTGTATGGACTCACACACTGGATTTTCTTATTGAATTTATATCATTTTTGATGTTTTTATGATACATTCGATGGGTAGTGGAAGTCTTACTGTTAAAGTGTTTTAGGTTTTACGAATCCATTGATCATCTGATATTTATTAGAAAAATGTATCTGTCAATAATAGCCGCCCTAAACTGAATGCTTGTTTAGCCAATGCAGTACTTGGTTCATCATGGTACCTTATTACACCATTTCAGTGTTTGAGGAAGTGGGGCTTTAGGCGGTGTGAAGATATCTGTTGGATCAAGACCAACAAGAACAACCCAGGCAAGACCAAGGCACTGGACCCAAAAGCAGTATTCCAGAGGACCAAGGTAATGTATACATTCATTCACACCCATACACACATGGACAAACAAACCAGTAGAAATGTGAAATATATGTTAATGTTAATATAAATATTAAATTATTTAATTACTTTGGGATTAATTTTCCTTGAAAATATGTAGATAATGTAATGTTAGATATACCATTTTTACAAGGCTCATTTAAATATGCTTAATTTAAAGTTAAATCTGTGTAAATTGTATAATACTATACATAGTAACATACACAACATATTCCCTTCAGGAACACTGCCTGATGGGAATCAAAGGAACAGTGCGCAGAAGTACCGATGGTGACTTCATCCATGCCAACGTGGACATTGACTTGATCATCACTGAGGAACCTGAGATGGGAAATGTTGAGAAGCCTGTAGAGATTTTCCACATCATTGAACACTTCTGTTTGGGCCGCAGGAGGTTGCATCTGTTTGGAAGAGACTCAACCATTAGACCAGGTGAGATGGACACACGCTTTCCTTCGAAAAATAGATTGAATTAAGGTGATAACTGCATGTTGCTATGCTATGTTTCCTTTTTAGTACTTCTGCGTATCTCTCAATATTTATGCTGTTGTCTTCTCTTTCTAGGCTGGCTTACAGTGGGTCCTACTCTGACAAACAGTAACTTTAATCCAGAGACCTATGCCTCACATTTTGGCTTGCCCAACTCCCATCTATCTGGCTGCACTGAGGAAATAGAAAGGCTGCGACCCAAATCTCCCCCTGCTAAGCTGAAGTCAGACCGTGGTGGTGGCGCACCCAGAGGAGGACGTGGTGGGCCAAATGCAGGGAGAGGCGGAGACAGAGGCCGTGAAAGAAACAGACCAAATTTCCGTGGGGACAGGGGAGGGTTCAGGGGTAGAGGAGGACCACATAGGGGCTTTCCACCTCGCTAAGCAAAGAGTAAAGAGCTCACGCCAACCAGACTGATGCCAGATCTTCCCATTTATATAAATACAAAGTCATTCTTGTGTGTAATGCAGTTGGTATGGTTTATATGTGACAATTGAGAAGTCAGCGAGTATGATCAATCTTTTTGAATCTTTTTGGTTTGTTTATATTTTTCATGGATGTACTGTACTTAAGATTGAATGATTGTTTGAATAAACATTCTTTTAACTGTTTGTGCTGTTGCATTGATTTAAGTATTACTTTTTTGTCTTTGAATATCCATGTCAATATAACAATGAGCTAATAATTAGAGAGCATGCATTATAAGAATGGTAAATAGAGTGTAATGCTGCCACTCTTTCTCAATATACAGCAGTATAGCAGTACTTTAAATTCATTTCAGTTTATATTGTCACTTTGACTTTACTGTGAATTTAATTGTCTCTCAGTGCTGCTTTTGTGGCAAAGCTATTTGACTTCTGTGTGTACAGCATGTGCATATGCACAACGAAAGCCGATTGGCTGTTATCTTGTGTTCACGATCTTCCTGCATGCTGTCAAGCAAGTATGGGGAATGTCAACTATTCAGAGTTAAGGAGTAGTATCTTTCAAGGAATTCTGCTCATCGTCTTCCGGAAAAGTACATACTGTCCCCTTTAGGTGTCTGGCTTTGTTGCTTGAAGGTTTCATCCTTCCTGACATTTTACAAGTTCAGGTAAAATTGTTTTAGCACAGTTGTGGTGTGGCTGCACGGATGCTGGATATCTCTTTTTTTGATGGATTTCCTTAAAGTTTGGTACATATATTGATGTTCCTCACAATGTGAATTATAATAATGTGATACTTATTTTTAATCTAGTGCCATCAGGTCCATTTTTTACTTGTCCAATACTTGGTTTAGTGATGGTGTATGACTAAATACATGAAAAACAAATGACATTTCCATTAGTCTGTGCTGTACATTTTGTTCTGTGCTAATTAGCAAATGTTTGCATTGTAACACTAAGATTGGTAAATTGTAAGATGGTAAACATAGTACATTATTTTTGTACCTCATAACAACAGCATGTTTGTATTCTCGTCACAATAATAGCAGCAGGCCTAAGTAGCCTCAGAGGATTGTTCAGTTACTATGAAGCATTTTTTAATTCGGTCTTCAACACCCAAGAAACTCCAGCATAATGAGAATGTGTTAACATAAATCTCAAGAATGTGTAGGCGTATACAGACGGCTGACAGTTCCTGTTGTGCTTACTGGGGCTGAACAACTTACACCTTCACTATTTTTTTTATCATATGGAGTTTGATGGAGAGATTGAAGTAATAGCATAGTAGATATGGTGTATACTTTACCAACTTCAACCTGAGCATAAATATAGTCAGCCACAATACTTGAAAACACCTATGAGGGTGTGAGAGACCTATAAGCTATTTTTTGTGAGTTTATTTATGATAGTGGTCTGTGTGCCTCTTTTGGCACCTATATTCAAACTATTACATTTTGTATTTTTATAGCAATATTTTTCTGACACAAACAACAATTTGAGAAATCTTGTTTGAGTTATTGAATATCAGCCAAGCAAATAATGCAATGCAATCACATTAAGTTACCCAAGCACCTTTAAAGTGACATGCCAGGTGAAAACAGTGTCACATTTAAACATAATAATAATAATAATACATTTTATTTAAAGGCGCCTCTGGGCACTCGGGGTCACTGTACAATTAAAACAAAACAGTAAATAAGAAACAAAACAGATCAAAGACAGTGTAGAACATAAACAACAAAACAACAAAACAGAGTAAAGTGAGGTAGTGGTTCAAGTTAGCCCCAGTTAAGTGGGGTATGCAGTTCTAAATAAATGGGTTTTTAGTTTCGATTTGAAGAGAGGGAGAGAGTCCAGATTCCTGATGTACGGAGGAAGTGATAATATGTAGATGGAAATATGCAGACCGGGTGATGTTACTGATATGTGATTGGGAAGATAATGATGATGATTCCCTTACAAAAGTCACCATCTTTGTTGTGTCATATAAGTCACTGTGGTAAATGTGTATTTCTCATCTTTTGTGAGATTTGAGGGAATTGGGTCAGTGGTAAGATGGCCTTGTTTTGTGATTAGTAGACATCTTTCATCAAAATAAGCATACTTATTTCCAGTGGTGTGCAGTCAGGGGCAGCAAGGCTAGCACTGCTAGCCCTGTCAAAAATGTATTTTTACAGTTTTTTCCATAATTAAAAGGTCATTCTGAAATGTATCTGGAGTCAATTACTTGTTCAGTATGCAACTTTATCCAGAAAACGAATGGTTATATTTTGTGGAGCTCAAATCTCCTATGTCCTATAAACGCATCACAGCTCCTTTCCTCTGCTGGGGCCAGCAGTAGTTGCATTGCTAGCCTCTGATCGAGCTGGACGCTGCTATTTGGTGCGTAACGTTGAGTGAACGTATCATCAGCCAATCAAATGTTGATGTGTTATTGACAGAACGCCCTAAGTCAAGCAGAGTTTCTAGTGCTGGTCTGGGCGTCGTCATTCAAATGAGCTTGGCTGATTGGCCCATGGGCAGGTGCGTGATGACGCACTGTCTGTTATTCTGGAAAGGTGATGGCGGTTGATTTAACAGCAAGATCGGTAGATAAAGATATGATTGCGGACCTGCTTCGGGTGCCTTTTTCATCATGAAGGATCGCAGGATGGAGTGCTAGTTTTTTAAAAACTTTCTCTGGACCAGATTGGCGCTGCTGTTGGGCTAATATCTCTCTCTCTTTCTCTTTGTGAAGTAAATTTAGAACCGTTTTTGGAGCATGTTTGTGTCTGTTATAGAAATTGATTTTTGAAGTGATTGATGAAAGTTTCCTCTAAGGGTGCAGAGCAGTCGGGCAGTATGTGCTGTTGTTGATGTTGTGTCACATGGTATGTGCATTGTAAAGTGGGCAGTGACCTAAGGGAAGATGATCTGATGGCGAAGCTGCACATTGGTGTCTTGATGCGTTGCGGATGTTGATCAGCTGTCATGTTGGTGTCGATTAAGTACTGTTGCATAATAGTGGCCTTACATTGGATTCGCAATGTGTATGTATTGTAGGACATAGGCCTATGTGTGCGGCTGCTCTGTTGGCTGTATCGGCATACAATACTTTCTTTTGGGGCGGGGTTAGCCTGAATCGCAATTTCTTACATTTACAAACAGGTAAAACTTATATGGATGATTTTCACTGGGGAAAAAAGTAGATGCAATTGCCCACTCTTACATTCCTATCAAGGCTAATTGCCATAAGAGAGCCGGATATAGTCAGCCTTTGATGCCACTCTTTCATTTGGCAAACCAAAGTAGTCTACTGCAACAACAACAATTGTAAATAAACCTTTATCTAAGCTGATGCATTATTGGGTATAGCAAACCATTAGTACCATTACTTAGCCCTGGTCCTCACTGGAGGCGGCAGCATCTCTTCTGTTTTATTTTGGTGCCCATGGTGACAGATTAGTGTGTCCACACAGCTCGCCATGCCAGGCTGCTGTGTTGCATCACCTAGAGATTTGGGGTCGCATGAAGCTATGACAATGAAAATGATCTGTTGATGGTTGTATTGACAAAATACCTGCAATATTACACCTTTCACTATAGTTTAAATGTCGATATGTTTAGAATATGAATGACACAGACATGAAGTGACACCACTGCTGAATTAAATTGTACAGTTCTGTATTTTTTATCATTTGGACATCTTTCCACATTTACCCGTAGTTTAACTTGTGTTTCTTTCCTTTTATTATTATTGTTGTTGTTATTGTTATTGTTATTGTTATTATTATTATTAGTAGTAGAAGTAGTAGTAGTATTGTTATTGTTGTTATTATTATTATTGTTATTATTGTTATTATTATTATTAGACTTTTATCACCTGTTCTCATAACTATAACCAGTATATTAAAAAAAACAAAAAACAGCTTAGACAAGCTGTAACACAAATACGTCAGGCAAGCACATTTACACAATTATAAAATGCTTTTACCATAATGAGATTTGTGAGCTTTTAGTGCTGGAATACCTTGAAAGGCCACGTTAAACACCACATTCAGTCATAAAGCAGTTGAAAATGCAGGTGAATAGATAGATGAGTGAGGCAGGTTATGGATTTGAAACTGTGCACAAAGTTCAGTTCCTGGTTCAAAACTGAGGACAGGAATTTCAGCTATGAAGCCTGAGATTTCAACATCTGCTGAAGTAATCTTTCAGGCACTTAAACAAGTTACCAATCTATTAAATTCCTCACATATGTTATTGTTGTTGTTATTATTATTATTATTATTATTATTATTATTATTATTATTATAACTAACATACTAAAATTATTGCCCCTATACTATAAATAGAATTTTGAAAACAGTGTTTTTTTGTATTATGTAAATTGCCTTGATAATGGTTATCATTGGTTATTGATTTGTTCCAATTAAGGCTATAAGATCTTTTTTATGAAATTAAAAGACTACAAACAAGGGAATGAAGCCTCTTAAGTGTGATTTGATCAGCAAAATATATAAATATTGAAACAATGTTCTAGTCCTGATGATCTCCTAACTTCATAATTTATATTCTTAATTAAATTTCCATGATGTTGTGCTGGTCTTAATTTTTAGTGATGTTGGTTATGTACTGAATTAAGATTTAAGTGCCATATTAACTGAACATATTGCCAAATATAAATTGATTTCAAGCATGACTAACAATCCAATTTCAAGTTTCTTTTTTTCACGTTTGATGATATAATGCAGTTCTTTCTCTGTTTGCAACTGTGTAAAATGTCAATTTTAGTTGATGCATTGCACACAATGATTATTGATCATAGAGGTCAAGTGTCTTTGTACAAAAATTGTGAAATTGATGAAGCGTACATATAATTTATAATGCATAAATTAAGTAAATGACAATATAAATATGTACAATTACAACTGTCACACTGAGTACACCCTTAAAACTTGTCAGATCTCGAAGCTTTCTTCACTTTGTTTTAAACATATTACTGTGGGGCAGTAAAAAAAAGATTTAAGGGGACTACCCTTGGTTTTACACTGATTTACCTTCTGCTCAAGTAGGGTTCCATAAAATTAACACTATCCTTAAAATCTATATGCCATAATACAAGCATACCATTTAGAGTATATGGAAAATTATGTAACACTTTACTCTTTAATTCCCCCCATTTAGCATATCTAAGCAGTATACAAGCTTTCAATAAATGGTTCATAACACACCATAATTTAGTTATAGCATACAGAAGGACATTGCCTGGGTGCATAGAGCAGATCCTGCCTGTTTTAAGTTTCAATCGCATATATTAACACTAAAAATCACTGTATACTGCATTGATTTTATAGGAATTACTGTTTTTTACTGAGTAATTTATTTTCTAATTATTCTGTATGATTGTGTTATTTGTAGTACATGACTTTCTTGTGCATTTGCTTTGGTATACGCTTTCACTACAGTCACATGGTCAGATTTGACTTCCATTGTTCCACCTTTTAAGTGACAAAATATGTCGATGAGATTGCATTAATAACAGCAATGCATCAAAATCTCAAGCTCAAGTTCAACACTGGACATAAACACTGATAAAGTACCCTAACTTGCTGTCAGGTGTGTCTGGTCTGTTGGCACCCTAATGATGTGTAAGCTGAACAGTATAAAGCTTTGTGTAGCAGCAAAGGTTGTCTAATATTTAATGTGTAAAATCATTATTTGATAAATACACAACAATATTTGTTACAAGAAAAAAGGCTTCTATTCGGCAACAATAGTATAATGTTTTGTTAAACTAGAAGTTGGGTCTGTTTTATCCTAGATTGCAGAAATACTTTCACAGTAACTGTTTGCATGGGCTTGCATTTAAATGATCAAAACCCCTCTCATACAATAAGTATGTCAACAGTTAAGCAGCACAGAAAACTTCATTTTTTTAATCTATCAGGAAAGTCTCACATTTAAAGTATAATTTTATCAATTCCTCATTTTGTGGTAAAAGTCTAAGTTGGCTACATTGTGGTGTCATAACTGCTGACCTTACAAAAGAAAATGTACCTGTGCTTGGAATGTCTCCTCTCATAACTCAACCTTGTCTCTTCAGAATGTTAGCAAACCTGATTGAGTGTTGGGATTGTTTAAATCACTGAACTTTTTGAAGCAGCCAAATCATGAGCATGAGTCTATGTGTCCATCACTGGTTTCAGCAATTGCCCACAATGGACATACAGTAGATGTTTGAATGTCACAGCCTTCTGGCAGCACGGGAGATGGGAGACACATGGGAGATCATGACCATGAAATCATTCCCTAACAGACCAATGTTATTTAACCAAAACCACAATGTTTACCTAACCAAGTGATTATTTTAACTCAAACTATGATTTACCACTAAGCCCAACTACTGTAAGTTGGCTTTCTGCCTAAACCTAACAAAACCACAACCTGAGCGTTGTCGGATTATATATCATGCCATTTACTTCATCCTCTCTGCATCTCTTCTCTATTCTCCCTATGTAAGACTGATTTACTTGAGTTTTGCTTCTTGTGTGAAGTATGTCCCTTTCCAGAGCTCTGTGGTACAGACAAGGTTTTGTGGTCCTGGTCCTACTTAGTCTTGGCTGCTCCACATCTTCTCTGATCGACGGTCTTCACCAGAAAACACATGTATATATATATATATATATATATATATATATATATATATATAATACTCAATATTATATTTTATGCAATATCTGTACCAAACATGCTTCATGTCTTAGCAGAAATAGATTCCTTAATCGCCTACTTACTCACTGTCTGTTTCTCTTTTTTTGCTTCTATTAGGTTTTACTGTTCTAACACCTGTTCGTTTTTTTTTGTTTGCATACTTGTCTTGATATTTATATTTGACCTAACATTAAATGCACAACAACAGGACATGATTCATGACTCTTGACTAATGCAATGTCGAGCCCTTTGTCTGTGTGTTTGTACAACTTTCTCTTCCTTTATTGCAATAAAGAAAAGGAAAGTAAACATGGTTCTGCCACTCCTCCCAACTCTGTACAACAGAATTGCTTGTCTGTCCATCTGGGAGGAGGTATTTTTCCTCTGATGCTCCTCTCTTTTGTTCCGTGTTTGGTTTTGTAATTTCTTACTGTTTCATAACACACTGTCTTGAGATCCTCCTCACCATACCCTTATGTGAGGGTCTATTGAGGAGGCTCATTGTGCACATATTCGAAGCATGACTATGCAATACAACTTTGATTTTTCCTTTTCAAATTGAATATGATACAATCCTTTTTTAGTTCTTGAGTGATGTAATGACATATACTAGATGTGTAGTATTGTACAGTAATATTATATAGGTGTATATCTGTAATGTGTTGTCTTGTCAGAATGTGCAGCATGTTTTCTAAATCTTAACTTGCAGTGATTGAGCTCTCAGGGCCACCATACAATTACTTCAATTACTACATCTCACTAATACTCAGCTCGGTCTTGTTTTGTTTAATTTAGGTGATGATTTGTCTTTTGCTCTTTTTTATTAACTTTTTTATTGTTTTTTTTTGTTTGGTAAAGGTTCAGGTCACATAACAAAGGGAATTGAATGCATTCAGACAAATATAAACGGTGTGCATCAAAAATTCAGAAAAGGTGGGGGTTTTTTTACATTACCAAAATACCACAACAAACAAAAGCAGCCTTATGCCCTGTACCCACTGGCAGCAGAGAAAGGGGGAAAACACTTTTTTTCTCTATATACATTTTTGAACTACTGACAAATCTTTGACAAATATTTGACCATTATATTACAGTGACATTAATAAAGTATCTCTCTCCATCTTTCTCACTCTCTCTATCCTTAATCATTGAGTAAAATGTAAATATAACTGGTAAAGTTCAGAGAGGAAGACCATCTTTTTGCATGCTCACATCTATAGTTTATTTCTCATCCCTGTCATTCTCATCCTTCTCACATATGATAATTAATAATTATATTAATATTTCATATTCATATGTATATACCTAAGTGATAACGTCTAACTGAATAAATAACATTAAAGTTAGCTTGAAGCTTAGTCATTTTTGTCATCATGTGTATTCATTACTAAATATTGGATTTAAATTGTTAATTTGTTTGCTTTTTGTTCATCACATCTATTACACTTGACACTTAAAGTAACATATGTTCCATTGTGTTCATTTATTGCATTTTATTCCCCACCCCTCCACCCCCCACCCCCAATCTGTGCATTATAGACACACACAGGCTCTTGTAGAGATTTGTGTGTTGCCACTGGCTGTTTAACTATGTTGTTGGACCTGCTCACTGTCAGCAGAATATAATTAACGTGTCCTGGAGCACCACACCCCACACAGTGAAATTATGCTCAGAAGTGTGTAGCTTCTATTGTTCTGGGAATTGAACATGACCTATCTTTCTGGTATGACCTTTTACTTTTTCTGCTGTCACGCCCCACCCATGATCTTGTCCCTTTTAAGATTCAATCTGTGCAATCCAAACAAATACAAACAAGTATTGCTGCAGGTGTTTTATCTGGAAGATAAAAGGTAATATGTTGTTCCAATTTGGGAAGCATAGTGACAGGGTGAAAAGTGTAAAGGTGCAACTTGTTTGTCTGGGTTTTTGTCTCTGAGCACTAGAAATTCAAAGTCAATATTTCTTTTTAAGTCAGTGTCCTCACACTTGAACATTTCAGGTAACTCCATAGACATCTCATTTACATGTTATGTAACTTATCTAGCTAACTAATCTTTATTAAGCCTATGTTGGAGAATCACCTGGGTTTTACTCCTAATCGGAGAAAGTGTGCTGTGTCTGCAGCAATTATTAAAAATACTGTAAGACCGGTAATTGGTTTGTGTACATTTCATATACTGTTTTCCTTTTGTTACCTTATACGTCATAGCAGTAAGAACAGTGTGAAAACCAAATAGTCATACCTTCATAATAGCATGCTGTATGACAAGTGTGTCTAAAATTAGTTGTGTTTATGTAGTCTAGGATTGTGATGCATGGAATATGTGTATTGTATTGTGTGTGTCTGTCAATTGGATTAACCTGTGCGTGTGTTCTAATTTCAGAGTGTTTTGATTAGTTGATTTTGGGCAAACACTGATTATATAAATGCATAAATGTTGTAAACTGCTCAAAAGGTAGAGCAAAAACCAAGCACTTTGGTAGTCGAAGGGTTAAAGCGCGTGCCACATAATTGCAGTGTCCCTGGTTCGAATCTGGCAAGGGACCTTTGCTGCAGGGCATTCCCCTCTCTCTCCTCTGCTTCCTCTTGGCCTCTATCCAACCACTGTGCTTTTGGGCTAAAAATGCCGCCAAAATTAATAAATTAATAAATAAAAAAAACAAAACAACAATAATAAATAATAACAAAAAATAATAAAAAACAATAATAATTTTTAAAAAAGCAAAAACTGACATTATAGTTTTACTCAATTGCTTAAAGCACATTTTCTGTAACACTGCTGCTAACACTGCATTATGAGCAATGCCCACACCAATTTACCATATACTGAGCAGCACAAATTTTTCATTGAGACCAATATGGCATTTTTTATTGAGACAAATATTGTCTACAATTAAGCTTATACAAAGACCAATATCAACACTCTAGTCACAAGTACCTTAAATGTGACAGTAATATATGACAGAAAACACAATACATGTCTCTGCTGTCACATCCTCACAGGTAACATAAATGCTATGTCTCTTCCTCTGACTAAACACGTCACAATCACAAACAATGCATATTTTTTACATTTTCCCTCGTGTATGAGCAGGCCGTTGTTCCTTAATGAAGTCTGTCATGTCCAGGTTGGGGAAATGATAGCTGAGGATTTGCACCTGTAAACTACATTTGACAACATGTGATACTCTAAGTTAGACTACAATATTAGCTGAGCTTGTCACAAATTTAGGTTAAAAATTCATCAGCCATCAAATATTTTTATGGCACTACCAGATTGCTGAAACCTATGAAATATTTATGTTTAAAAGGTTGTTGCAGTTGAATAAGATATTTTGCATGTGAGGATTTCCACATTGAGCATGTTGATGAACATGTCTGAGAGTTATAGAAATCATTAGGAAGGCATAATCCATTTTTATCACATAGGCTAACGATATTACTATAATTATCATAAAAAGAAATGCATAGATTGCTGTGGTAAAATAAACTATAGATTTGAGAATTATGTACAGTGTTTTGAGAATACTGACAATTGTGCCAAAGCAAATTAGAAAAACTAAACATCAAATATATGATTATAGATCTATACCTGATACAGTTTCATGAAAATGACTGGCTTGATGTTATCAGTCAAGCAGTTTGCTAAGACGCCACAGCCAACTTCCTACAGCTACAAGTCATTTAGTTAATAAAAATTACACTGAATATTGATTGGTTTTATGAAGCATAAGAAAGAGGTATATAATTTGCAGGCTTACATATAGAACACTCTAAATCAGCACAAACAGTGTTGCCTTTTGAATTTTAAATAGAGAAAAGAAGGAAATCACATATGAAATCAACATTTTAGGGGCAAAAATGCAGTAAATGACTATAAAGGAATGCAGTCGTTCTGACCAAACTCTTGCTTTTGATTAAACTATTGACAGGTCATACTGATCGATTATGTTAATGATGTAGATTGTTTATGTTGGTTTATCAAGAGGTGTATTATTTTAACTCAATATTGTTAATACGGAAAAAATCAATCATTTTGGGCTGCTGTGGCCCAGAGGTAGAGCAGGTCGTCTACCAATTTCCTCCAATAAGCTCCTAATCAGAGGTTAATTCTCAGGCTCTTGCAGTCCACATGTGTCCTTGGGCAAGATACTAAAACCCAAATTGCTCTCAAAGACTGTGCCATCGCTGTGTGAGTGTGTGTGAGATTGAGCATTTTCCTCCTGATGAGCAGGTGGGCACTTTGCATGGCAACCTCTACCATCAGTGTATGAATATGTGTATGAATGGGTGAATGTTGGCATGTATCGTGAAGCGCTTTGAGTGGTAGGAAGACTAGAAAGGCACCATTTAAATGCAGTGCATCAACTTTGCAGCATTGTCCTTTGTAAGTATTAATGATACAGTTACATTTTAGCACTACTGGCTGATACTATATTGTAACACCTTATACATATTTGAAATAGCAGGGATGCTTCCATTACTCACACAACATTGGTATTTACATCTCAAATCTACATCAACACTCCCTCCATTGGATCAGCAGAACAAGTCCTGCAAGTTATGTCAGACGTTTTGAAAAGCAAGAATTTCTAGTCTCTCTAACAAAAACCTCATTCACTGATGAATCCTCACTCTCATATTTTGACTTGAGAAGGCAAGGTGTAAACTCAGTGTCAGAGCGAACAATTCACTGCATAGATAGCTGCAAACAGAACAATATTGTTGGACTTGGGACTCAACCGAGGTAAGAAAAGCAATATCCATAATAAATGTAATGTGTATAAGTGAAAATTTTAAAATACCAAGACACCTCTTGGTATCACCGGATTATACGCTTATTTACTTAAAAATAAATAAATAAAAAAGGATCGGAGAAGGAGAATCTTAATAACTTGTGGATTCGCTTTTTAAAAAATGTTGATAACTACATGTATACATATGAGATTTGAAACTTTAGTTTTCTGTACAACTTTTCAGGCTATGAATTGAATTATGTGACTTGAATCAGATTTCCCTTTGGGCTCAGGGGAAAGCTAACAAACAAATTCCAAATTATAATTTCTGCAGTGTATACTTTTCTTTTGATATACATACTACTTTTATGTGCCAGTTTTTTTTGTTTTTTATTTATTGACTTTTACTTCACATTTGTTTGCTTAGACACACCTTTGATTATATCTATGTGAATGGAGAGCATCCTCCGAAAAAAAGAAAGAAAGAAAAAAAAAGAGCCAGAAGAATTAACATTAATCAAAGCAAAGCACACATAACTCTGAAGGTTGAACAAATACAACAAATAAGCAGTTATCTGTTTTGTGGATGATGGAGTTTGGCTGTTCAGGGTGTGGCTACTCTATTGGCATGATCTGCTGCTGTCAGCTCGATATAATCAATAAGTGTAAAAGTTCTTGTACTGTTGTAAAGATTGTCAGATTTTGATTTGAATAAGTACTAATCCTTATAAAGACAATTACCTTTCTCAATGAATACATACCAACACTTCTGACAAGAAAAGATGGCTTATAATGTATAGTGGCGTAGTAGTAAGTGTTCCGTTGTAAATTATTACAAATTTCAGAACTTCAGCTTCTCACATGCGTATATTAATGAATCTAAAACTAAAAGGCCAGAATACCCATTTGGAGACAGATAAATCCATACTGCATCAAGAGGTCTGCGGAATCTAAAGACTTTATTTGTTTATCTGTTTGGTATTCATAACGATATAACTATCATTATCAGTTTATAATAAAATGTAAATGTTCTGGAGCAGTGGAGTCAGAGATTGAAAGATAATTTCTCTTGATAATTACCTTGTCTCAGTATTGCGCAATTATTTCTTATTGTTATCCTCTACCAAGCTTGACCTTAATGTGGAATTAAAAACCAAGTGTCTGATAGACTCCACACACAGTCTTTGTGATTTCAGCCAAAATTAAAAGTACATCTACTTATCCATTGTATGTACATCTGCTTACCGACGTTTTCATGGATTTTCATTCTTTTCCCATGGTGCAAAAAATGAATATTGAATAACCAGTCATGTTAACATTAATTTTTACAGTGATTTAGATTTTAAATTGTAATGAATGTAATGAATTGTAATTCCATAGTTGTACTGGATGGATATGTGGTATTTATATGTTGATGTGTGTTTTTAGATTTGTCTGTATAATTGGTAGTGTGATAGAGACTATGTAATGGTGCTGCATATAAATGTGTGTTTTATTATCTGGTTATTGTTTGGTGTGTACCTGCCCAGGGACTGCAAATGGAGATAAGTTAATAGCTAAATCTGGCATAAATCCTCTCTTCTCATTGTGAGATTAGTGTTTTTGTGAATGGTCCTTGTTTAATAGAGACTAAAGATTATAAAGGATTAGCAGGTTATATACTTATTATACATATGTATACTTAACTTGTACTTGTATGCAATTTAAGAAATACCTGTGAAACCAATGCTAAGCCAATCAGAATCAGAATATTACTTAATTGATACTTCCCCGAAAATACAATTGATATATTCAGAGGACAGAACTTTTAGTTGAACTGAATTCCAGTTGAAATGATTGAAAATATGCTTCCTAAATTGTCAGTGAAAAGAATTTACCACCAGACATATATCTGCAGTTTGAGTCTTAAACAGCCTGGAGGTGTCTCATTCCCCCGGAATGCTGGTATACCTGATTCAGAATGTCACTGAATGTGTTTGGGTGGGGGCGTTAAGTCTTTGTACTTTCAAGCTGCTGCTTAATTATGAGGATGAGTTTATCAGCGAATCACTTCACACAAAGGGAAAAGATAGGAAACTAGGGTCAGAGTCATTCTGCTGAAGTCACTAATGTTCTTTTGTTACTGCGAATGCTGCTTTTCAAATCTTTAGCTTCTTTTTCTACACGTTTCTTGCAAGCTTTCAATCTTCTCCGTGTTTTCAGCAACACACCATTCAAATGTCAAAATATTCACCTCTTTAAATACACGTACAATACAAATACAATATACATGCTACTTATTTTCTACTCTGAAGCATGTTCAGGTTATTTTTTTATCATTTAAAGAAATATATTAATATGTATAATAGAAAGTCTATGAGAGTAATGTTTGAAAGTTATCTCTAAAACTGAAGTACTTAAGTATTAATATCTCATAGACAGGTGTCCCATGTGGAAATGCTTAACAAGAAGAATCAATAGTGCAACCATGTGGCCGGTTATTAAGTATTTATTACATATATATAAGTACATTTTGGCTACATTTATGAACGGTAAGGTTAATCAAAAAAATATTTGTAGCATGTTGCTTGGATGACGCAGATTAGACTGATATAGGCCTTGCTCATTTTCACCTGGAAAATTGATGTGGACCCTTTTTGCTTCTATTGGCACATATTTAATCTAATCTTTACCACATGTTTTAACACTCATTAGTTTGTTTTTGGGTACCACTTAATGTTTGTCTGTAATTGGTTACCAAATTTTTAAGGTGTGACCTGATGCACTTAATGGGCCATCTTTTTTTTTTTTTAGGAATGTTGTACATAAAGTCACCTTGCACAAGTGTGTAATAATTCACACGATTCAAAGAGACACTAAAGTACCATAATAATTTATATGTCTGATGATTATATGTAATAAAAAATATAAATTGACATGACATGCTGAATCATGGCACCAATAGCTCCACCTTGTGTCATTATTAAGACACCACCATGCTACTTATTAACTGACATATTTCTTAAATGTAACATGTCATGTTAACCAAATTCTGCAAAGTTGTACAGATGGGAATGCTGAGAAGATCTGTAGTATTTTTAGCAATGCGTTGCAATTTATTTCAACTATTATCATTCACATGTTTTTTCTGTATTTGAGTTGCTATATTATATATTAAGGTGACATTGGTGTGCATAATCGTGTATTTTTTTTGCATAGTAAAATATATTTACAATATTTACAATGAGTTCTTAATATTTCACAGGGACTGGAGACAGGGGTATGGAACTCTTCATATTCACTCTCCTATTAGCAGGTATTTTGGAGAGCATTATTCTCTTTTGTGTGTGTGTGTGTGCGTGTGTGTATGTATGCAGTGGCGTGCACAGATAGACCCTAGGTGGTGTTATAGCACCTGCCCGTTGCCCTCTGGACCAAGCAAGTGCCCTTTTGAAAGTTTTTTTTTTTTTTTTTTTTTTTTTAACAGTCTACTGTATGTGGCCCATGTTGACATGATAATCTATAAATGCTCGACGATTAAAAGCGTGTGATAATAATAATTTTCAGTCAGCATTGTGTATACCCACTTCTAAATCCCCCCTGATGCGCACCATTCAGTAGTATCTGCGAGCCAAATTGCCCATTTTTCCCTAGGATGGTGAAGCCATGACCCACGCTACTCTGCTTCTAATTGGCTAGTACACGCTGTCAATCTAATCAGTAAACTGATGAGCCAATCGGAGGCAGGGAAGGGCGGGCCATGCCGAGGTAAATATTGCTAACCGACGAATTTACTTTTACAAGTTTACTTTAAATGATTTGCCTTTAGGATATGCAATGAACCGGTAAGTTTAGGTAGATTGCTAGTTTGGGTAACTTCTGAAACATTGGACACAGAGAACAGTGCAACACAAATAATACAACATGTTGCCAGTGAGATGCAGAGCAACATGTCAGTAGCATTAGTGCATCATCCTTAAATTAGCTGTCCTAATTGACGAGGCGTCTTCTTTAAGTCACAAAGCTGTCATGACAGTTTCTATTAAAGCATCAATTCAAGAAGAAAGCACTTTTGAGTTTATCTGATTGATTTTGATGTGTGGAAGAGAATGATATGGTTTTTTTTTTTTTTAATCTAAGGTAAAATATTAACAAGGATGCATTGTCAAATTCAGATCTGAAGTATTTTATTTAAATAAATATTCAAAAGATAACTGAAACACCATGTTTGCCTCATTTATAATTTACATTCATGCAGGCTGCCTGTGTGACCATTAATACCTACAAACTGCTCCTGATCCAGTCATGTTAATTTTATAATAGTGGCACATCTGGCCGACACTATCTGTTGCTAATCAGCTGTTCAAAGAGACAGTTTACAAAAGAAACTACTGACTTGCCAAGGGAGAGAATAGGTGTAATTCCTTATTCCTTAGTCCATCCACAGTGTAGATGGACTAATAGTTCACTCACAATGCATAGTTGTCTCTCACTAGTCTGTGGGCCAGTATTGGTTTAGTCATTTCATAATCCTTCCTCCCTGAGATCAAGCAGCAGAAATGATGTGACGATGAGCAAATACTACTGACAGATTTTTGGGTAAACTAATTAGAGTCTTACATGTCACTGTTTCTAAAACAGGGCGTTTTTCTGGTCTGCGTTAAAAAAGGGCAAAAATTGAGAGTATACCCACTTCTCCAGGGACCCCTACACCACTGATTGTAGCTGCCTAACTTGCTAAAAACCTCATGTGCATATATTCCAGAGAAATAAGACAACAGTGATTGACTGATCAGTGCTATAGTCCAATTGAAAGGTCAATATTAACATATTGACATAAATAAATATGCAATTACATTCAACATGTAACTGTAATGTTTTTTTGTTTAAAAAAAAATAAATCAATCTCACACTGCTATAATAAGGCAGCCGGCAGTTCCACCTACCACACAAAGTGCCCTTATTTTTCACTGAGCACCTGCCCCCCAGAATGTCTGTGCACGCCACTGTATGTATGTGTGTGTGTGTGTGTGTGTGTGTGTGTGTGTGTGTGTGTGTGTGACAGAGGGGGGGGGGGGGGGGGGGTTATTTCTAATAACTGCAGAAGTAATTTTAATTATTTTGAATTGGTCTGAATTTTGACTTTTTTCTCTACAGGGCTAGTGGGAACAACGTCAACCACTACCACTATTCCAACAACAGGTAACATATATCTGGAAGCTGTAAGACAATTCAGAAACCTACATCATTATGATACTGCATTCTTTCAAGTCAACAGTTCCAACTGCCAAACAATATGTGTTCCTCAAACACACTAAAATCAAGTATATAATAATAATAATAATAATAATAATAATAATAATAATAATAATAATAATAATAATAATAATGCATTTTATTTAAAGGCGCCTTTCAAAGCACTCAAGGACATCTTACAAGGCACATATAACACAACAATGATACATCAAACAATATAAATCAGGTGACATTTAGTGCAAAGATAAATAATAAATATTAATGTGACTACAAAGTAGATTAGTACAATAAATAAACAAGAATGTGATTGCATAGTTAGTGTGGGACAGAGTATGCCACTCTGAATAGGTGCATTTTCAGGCGGGATTTAAAGATGGAGACAGAGTCAGAAGTGCGAATGTCTGGTGGGAGAGAGTTCCAAAGGCGGGGGGGAGATCGGCTGAAGGCTCTTGACCCCATGGTAGTTAATTTGGCAGATGGGGCAGAGAGCTGGTTGGCAGAGGAGGATCGGAGAGTTCAGGAAGGTGTGTAGATGTGAATAAGTTCATAGAGATATGATGATACCAGGTTGTGAAGGATCTTGAAAGTGAGGAGTAGAATCTTAAAGTCAATGGATTTGATAGGGATCCAATGACGTTTCTGCAGGGCAGGAGTGATGTGTTCAATAGAGGGAGTACCAATTGGAGTTTGTGAAGAGATTTCCGCGGAAGACCAAAGAGGAGAGAGTTACAGTAGTCCAGACGGGATGTAATCAGGGTGTTTACCAGGATAGCGGTGCAGGTTGGTGAAAGTGAGGGACGCATACGATTGAGAGACTTTGATGAAGCAGTTGGATCTCCAACTTCAATTAATGTGACTTCCTTACAAGGTATTACCATTCAACACCCATGTCATTGTAACTTTTCTAAGTTTAACTCTTAAATCATTACTAAAAACAATTTCCACTAGCAAGTACAATACTGTCACAGTATTCTATCATAAATCAACCGCCTAATGTTTTCTATAAAATTTCATTTAAAATAATTTTTTTAAATCTGTGATGTAGATGCTGTACATTGCCTGAATTTCCTTTATGTATGCAGTGTGCTAAATAAACTTCCTTTGCCTTGTCCTGTCTGTCATTTCTACAATTTACTTGATATATAGCCATATAGACATAGAAAAATGTGCAAGTACATGTAATTTACCACTGCCTAATTGAATGTAACAAAAAAAAAAAAAAAAGCCAGCTCACAATAAAATCCTACTCTACTCCACCCAAAACTGAAGAGCAAATGTGTACCTTGATCATGTGGTAAACAATGTATCAGGACAACATTTTTTTAGAGTGTACTGGGGATTACAAGCATGATTTAAAATGTTCTAAGTTCTGACTGTTGTCTGAAAGGAAATATAGACATGTAGTTTTCTCATTTTGTGATTGTGGCTGTGATATTAAATCATCCACAAAAAAGGTTTATCGAAAGACACATTACATGGAGTTGTAAACCTGGTGTCAACACTGTATGCAAGTTGAAATGGATGCCTTTCAATTTCTTTTTGGAAAATTGTCTGTGCCAGCAGCCTGTAATGTACTGTAAGTACGAGAGGGGTGATAAGGAAAATACACAAATTTAAACAATTAAAATACCTAATAAAAGCTTTCTCTCAGGTACCCTACAACTAAAAATGTACATTTTATTGTATGAAATAAAGTAATTAAATAACCTATCAAAATATAAAAATGCATACAAAATAACTGTGATGCATGATTAGCTGATCTCATGACAGAACTTTTATGTGTAACATTAATGTTTCTCATTACCAGTTTCAGTGGCAGTGAATGAAACCTCAACACCACACAATGCAACTTCACCACCAACAGTTCTCACGTCATCTCCTGGTAATGACACTTTTTCCACAGTCAATTTATCCCTGCCAACTGATTTAATTACATGTAACCTCATCACTGTTCACTTGATCGACAGGGAATACAACCTCACCAACAGTCAACATGACCGTGTCACCAGTCAACATGACTGCACCACCAGTGAATGCAACCTCGCCACCAGTCAATGTTACATCACCACCAGGTAATGCAAGCTCACCAACAGTGAACATCACTTCACCACTAGTCAATGTAACCTCAACAGCAGTCAATTCGACATCACAAACATTCAAAGTTACATCACAACCAGGTAATGGAACCTCACCATCGGTCAACGTTACATCACAACCAGGGAATGGAACCTCACCATCAGTCAACGTTACATCACAACCAATCAATGGAACCTTTTCACCATCCAACGTTACATCACCACCAGGTAATACAGCTTCACCATCAGTCAACATGACCTCAAATCAAATCAGCATTACATCACAACCAACCAATGCAACGTCTCCAGTCAAAGTTACAACACAACCAGTGAATCCAACCTCACCACCATTCATCGTGACTTCACAACTGATCAATGCAACCTCACCACCCATCAAAGTTACATCACCACTATTCAATGCAAGTTCACCACCAGTCAATGTTACATCACAACCAGTAAAAACAACCATACCACCAGTAAACATGACATCACCCGCAGCTGATACAACCTCATCACCCGTCACCATGGCCTCACTACCAGTTAATGCGACCTCATCACTAGTCAGTGTTACCTCACAACCAGGAAACACAGCGTCACAACCACTCAAGATTACATCAAAATTGGTCAATGCAACCTCAACACCACTCAACATCACATCACCACCAGTCAATACAACCTCACCACCAGTTAATGCAATCTCACCACCAGTCAACATGACGTCACCACCAGTCAATGCAACATCACCACTAGTCAACATGACATCACCCCCAGCTGATACAACCTCATCGCCAGTCACCATCACCTCACCACCAGTTAATGCAACTTCATCACTATTCAATGCTACATTACCAACAGTAAATGCAAACTCACCACCATTCAACGTTACATCACTTCCAGGTAATGAAACTAATAAAACACCACTATTCAATGCAACCTCACTACCAATTAATGTAACCTCAACACTAGTCAACATTACACCACAGCCAGTCAATGCAACGTCCCCACCAGTCAGTGTTACATTAGAACCAGTCAATGCAACCTCTCCACCAGTCAATATAACATCACTACCAGTCTATGCAACCTCACCACCAGTTCACATGACATCTCCACAAGTTAATGCAACCTCAACACCAATCAAAATAACCTCCCCACCGGTTAATGTAACCTCAACACCAGTCACCACAATGTCATTGCTAGGTAATGCATCTTCTGTCACATCCAATTTGCCATTGAAGTTTCATTACTTTTCGTAACAACGTCAACAATGGTCAATACATGTTTTTCTAGATGTCATGTGAGCTACACCAAGAACTGTAGTTGCATAAAGTGTGTTTTTCACATCCTTAGCATGTAATGATTAGATAATGTATGTTAATGCAGCTTTTCTTGATTTACTTTTGTATTAACTTCTAGTCATCACAAGCTCTCCACCAGTAAATGGAACATCTGCAACATCAGCCCCACCAAGTATCACAACTACAGGTGCCCCAGCTCCAACTACAACTCCTGCACCACCACCAGAGCCTAAAATTAAGCTGGGATTTAAGTTGGTGCAAAATTTTACATCAGAACTCGAAAACAAAACCTCACCAGAGTTCAAGGCATTAGAAAACAAAGTAGCCAATCAGGTAAGTTTGTATATTTTCAACCACTTTCATGGCCTTGAAATAAATAAGAGTGGAAACATGATACGGGGTCGATGTGGCATATCAGTTTTCTTGTCTCATATGTATTTCCATTAACCCTTTTAAATGTCTTTTAATACTGTTCATTCACAGCTCAACCAGGTTTATTCAGAAAAGTTTGGAGATAGTTTCAATCGGACCGTTATCAACAGCTTCAAGTATGTAACATTGCTTCTTCTTGTTACTGAATGGTTTGCTGTACATGTAAAAGGACAGTAGCCATGTTTCATGAATTCATTTGATTTGTTTTTTATTTATAAATACTTTACTTATTGGCGGCTAATTAATACTCATACTTTCATGTTATAGGCAGCTATAACAACAATACAATCAATCAGTTTGTGGCATTAAATGATTAACAATTATGCACAAATTATTGTGTGACAGGCCGGGATCCGTTGTGGCAGATGTTGAACTGATATTCAATGAGGCGAATACACTGCCAAATGCCACTGCGGCTGCCGATACGTTGGCGACTGCTGCTTCCAGCGGTAACTTTTCCCTGAGTGTCGACAAAGCATCTATTACTGCAACTGGTAAGTTATTATTAATGAATAATATTTTTTTTAAATGACCAATATTTGAATGTTTAATTTTTGAAAATCACAATTGCAAGCACATAATACATGATGATGAAAATATGTTTTAAGACGACATAATAACCTTTTTGATAATTGTTGTTTTCAGTTGTGCTAGCACCAACTGAAGCCCCAGCTACAACTGCTCCTTCAACACTGATGAATACAACTGCCTCACCAGGTATTGCCATAACACACCTCGCATATGACATTTTTATTCTATTAAGTTTAAAAGATCAAACACTGTCACTTCTACCATGGTCTCAGTGAATGCTTTTTCCTGATTGGTTGGCAGGTGTACATTAAAAGTGAGTATTGCGTATGTCGTTTGGCTCAAGTTTAATCACCATTCTAAATTCATGATAGAGTAAGAGTCGGATGAAATTAATTCAAAAAAGGCAACAAAATGGGCAGTTAATATACACAGAGACTTTCTCTATCAGCCTTTATCTGAATCAATTTAGCTAATATCTATGAAGTAGCACTGCAACTGACTTAACGAAAGTTCGGCAATATTGAAATTTGGTCCCTGCATGATAACCTGTGAGACCAATGTCTTCACATGGAGTCATGGCATGGTGTGATCCTTTTGAACACAATAGCCATCATAGCAAATATATTGTGAGAATATTATAACCTAAAATCAAACTTAATTTTAATACTTGTAAAGAGTTAGAAAGGTAGCTTCGACAGAGTTATGCACTGCAGATTTAATTGGCATACACATTATACAACAGGCACCAGGAGTTTGGCCACCATTGTTTTTATCCCGGCCTGTATTTGAATTGACTACTGGTCAGTGTTACAAAACAATACAGTATCACAATTCACTGTACCTTGCTGTAAAGACGGTATGATTTTGAATCAGTACGGGCATTAGTATATAGTAAAGAACCAGTACTAGTCCATAGAATAAAATGACTCCAAAACTTTACCTAATCACGTTATACATGATGATAGATAAAATGAATATATAATAATTAATAAAAACATCTGCACCAACAGTAACCATGACCTCACCACCACTCAATGCAACCTCACCACCAACCAACATGACATCACCACCACTCAGCGCAACTTCACCACCAATCAAAATGACCTCCCCACCACTCAATGCAACCTCACTACCAACCAACATGACATCACCACCACTCAGCGCAACTTCACCACCAATCAACATGACCTCACCACCACTCAACGCAACTTCACCACTAGTGAACATGACCTCACCACCACTCAATATGACTTCACCACCAGCCTTCATTACCTCAGCACAACTCAAGGCAACTTCACCACTAGTCAACATGACATCAACATCAGGTAACACAATTTCACCACCAGTCACCATGACCTCACCACCAATCAACGTTACATCACAACCAGTCGATTCAACCACAACAAAAGTGAACATGACTTCACCGGCAGTCAATGCAACCGCACCACCAGTTAATGTGACCTCACCATCAGTCAACATGACATCACACCCAGTTGATACAACCTCATCAACAATCACCATGACCTCACCAGTAAATGAAACATCACAACCACGCAACATTACATCACCACCAGTTAATGCAACCTCCACACCAGCTGATACAACCTCATCACCAGTCACCATGTCCTCACCACCAGTTAATGCAACTTCAGCACCATTCAATGTTACGTCACCACCAGAAAATGCAACTTCACCACCTGTCATCATGACGTCGCCACCAGTTAATGCAACCTCACCACCAGTCAAGATGACATCAACACCAGTTAATGCAAAAACATCACCATTCAATGTTACATCACACCCAGAAAATGCAACATCAACACCACTGAACATTACGTCACGACCAGTTAATTCAACCGTGTCCCCTGTCAACATGACTTCACCATTAGTCAATGCAAGTTCACCACCAATCAATGTTACATCCCTTCCAGGTAATAAAACTTCACCAACATTCAATGCAACCTCACTACCAAATAATGTAACCTCACCACCACCATTCAACATGACGTTACCACCAGTTAATGCAACCTCCACACCAGCTGATACAACCTCATCACTAATCACCATGACCTCACCACTAGTTAATGTAACAACATCACCAGCCAACATTACGTCAAGCCCAGTTGATACAACCTCATCACCAGTCAAAATGACCTCATCACCATTCAATGTTACATCACAACCACTAAATGTAACATCAACACCACTCAACATTACATCACAACCAGTCAATTCAACTTCACTACCCATCAACATGACATCACCATTATTCAATGCAAGTTCACCACCAATCAACGTTACATCACTTGCAGGTAATAAAACATCAGCAACAGTTCATACGACCTCACCATCAGTAAAAATTACAGCACTACAATTTAATGCAACCTCATCAATAGTCAACAGGACCTCGCCACCATTAAATGCAATAACAACACCAGTCAATGTTACATCAAAACCAGTCAATGCAACCTTCTCACCAGTAAATATGACAACACCAACAGTCAACGCAACCTCACTATCAGTTAATGGAACCTTACCAGTCATCATGACATCACCGCCATTAAATAAAACACCAACATCAGTTAACAATACATCAAAACCACTTAATGCAACCTCACTATCAGCCAATGTTACATTAAAACTAGTCAATGCAATCTCACCATTGGTCAACATTACCTCACCACCAGTCAAAGCAACTTCACTGCCAGTAAATGAAACCCCACTACCAATAAACATGACATCACCACCACTTAATACACCTTCATTACCAATCATCATGACCTCATCACCAAGAAATACAAAATCACTACCAATTAATAGATCTGCACCGCCAGTCAACATGACATCACCACCAGTTAATACAACCTCATCACCGGTCAAAAGAACCTCACCATCAGTCAATGCAATCACAGTACCAGTTAATTCAACCTCACCTCCAGTCAAGAACACATCACCCCCACTCAATGCGACAATACCTCCAGTGAATGTTACATCACAACCAATCAATGCGACCTCCCCAACAGTAAACATCACATCAGCAGCAGTTATTGCAACCTCATCGCCAGTAAACATCACATCACCACTAGGCAATGCAACTTCATTACCAATCAAAATGACATCACCATCGATTAATGCAATTTCAATATCAGTCACCATGACATTTCCACTAGTTAATACAACATCCACATTAGTCAACATTACATCACAACCACCGAATGCAACGTCCCCACCAGTGAGTGTGACATTAGAACCATTCAATACAACCACAACACCAGTCAATATGACATCACCACCAGTCTCTTTAAACTCACCACCAGTCAACATGACCTCACCACCAGTTAATGTAATCTCCCCACCAGTCAATGCAACCTCACCACCAGTCACTACAATGTCATTGCTAGGGAATGCATCTCATCCCACAATCAATTTGCCAATGCAGTTTCATTACTTTTCATAACAACTTCACCAACAGTCAATAACATATACTTGTTTTTCTAGATGTCATGTGAGCTACACCAAGAACTGTAGTTGCATAAAGTGTGTTTTTCACATCCTTAGCATGTAATGTCTAGATAATGTATGTTAATGCAGCTTTTCTTGATTTACTTTTGTATTAACTTCTAGTCATCACAAGCTCTCCACCAGTAAATGGAACATCTGCAACATCAGCCCCACCAAGTCTCACAACTACAGGTGCCCCAGCTCCAACTACAACTCCTGCACCACCACCAGAGCCTAAAATTAAGCTGGGATTTAAGTTGGTGCAAAATTTTACATCAGAACTCGAAAACAAAACCTCACCAGAGTTCAAGGCATTAGAAAACAAAGTAGCCAATCAGGTAAGTTTGTATATTTTCAACCACTTTCATGGCCTTGAAATAAATAAGAGTGGAAACATGATACGGGGTCGATGTGGCATATCAGTTTTCTTGTCTCATATGTATTTCCATTAACCCTTTTAAATGTCTTTTAATACTGTTCATTCACAGCTCAACCAGGTTTATTCAGAAAAGTTTGGAGATAGTTTCAATCGGACCGTTATCAACAGCTTCAAGTATGTAACATTGCTTCTTCTTGTTACTGAATGGTTTGCAGTACATGTAAAAGGACAGTAGCCATGTTTCATGAATTCATTTGATTTGTTTTTTATTTATAAATACTTTACTTATTGGCGGCTAATTAATACTCATACTTTCATGTTATAGGCAGCTATAACAACAATACAATCAATCAGTTTGTGGCATTAAATGATTAACAATTATGCACAAATTATTGTGTGACAGGCCGGGATCCGTTGTGGCAGATGTTGAACTGATATTCAATGAGGCGAATACACTGCCAAATGCCACTGCGGCTGCCGATACGTTGGCGACTGCTGCTTCCAGCGGTAACTTTTCCCTGAGTGTCGACAAAGCATCTATTACTGCAACTGGTAAGTTATTATTAATGAATAATATTTTTTTTAAATGACCAATATTGGAATGTTTAATTTTGAAAATCACAATTGCAAGCACATAATACATACATGATGATGAAAACATGTTTTAAGACGACATAATAACCTTTTTGATAATTGTTGTTTTCAGTTGTGCTAGCACCAACTGAAGCCCCAGCTACAACTGCTCCTTCAACACTGATGAATACAACTGCCTCACCAGGTATTGCCATAACACACCTCGCATATGACATTTTTATTCTATTAAGTTTAAAAGATCAAACACTGTCACTTCTACCATGGTCTCAGTGAATGCTTCTTCCTGATTGGTTGGCAGGTGTACATTAAAAGTGAGTATTGCGTATGTCGTTTGGCTCAAGTTTAATCACCATTCTAAATTCATGATAGAGTAAGAGTCGGATGAAATTAATTCAAAAAAGGCAACAAAATGGGCAGTTAATATACACAGAGACTTTCTCTATCAGCTTTTATCTGAATCAATTTAGCTAATATCTATGAAGTAGCACTGCAACTGACTTAACGAAAGTTCGGCAATATTGAAATTTGGTCCCTGCATGATAACCTGTGAGACCAATGTCTTCACATGGAGTCATGGCATGGTGTGATCCTTTTGAACACAATAGCCATCATAGCAAATATATTGTGAGAATATTATAACCTAAAATCAAACTTAATTTTAATACTTGTAAAGAGTTAGAAAGGTAGCTTCGACAGAGTTATGCACTGCAGATTTAATTGGCATACACATTATACAACAGGCACCAGGAGTTTGGCCACCATTGTTTTTATCCCGGCCTGTATTTGAATTGACTACTGGTCAGTGTTACAAAACAATACAGTATAACAATTCACTGTACCTTGCTGTAAAGACGGTATGATTTTGAATCAGTACGGGCATTAGTATATAGTAAAGAACCAGTACTAGTCCATAGAATAAAATGACTCCAAAACTTTACCTAATCACGTTATACATGATGATAGATAAAATGAATATATAATAATTAATAAAAACATCTGCACCAACAGTAACCATGACCTCACCACCACTCAATGCAACCTCACCACCAACCAACATGACATCACCACCACTCAGCGCAACTTCACCACCAATCAAAATGACCTCCCCACCACTCAATGCAACCTCACTACCAACCAACATGACATCACCACCACTCAGCGCAACTTCACCACCAATCAACATGACCTCACCACCACTCAACGCAACTTCACCACTAGTGAACATGACCTCACCACCACTCAATATGACTTCACCACCAGCCTTCATTACCTCAGCACAACTCAAGGCAACTTCACCACTAGTCAACATGACATCAACATCAGGTAACGCAATTTCACCACCAGTCACCATGACCTCACCACCAATCAACGTTACATCACAACCAGTAAATACAACATCACCACCACTTAACATGACATCACAACCAGTCGATTCAACCACAACAAAAGTGAACATGACTTCACCGGCAGTCAATGCAACCGCACCACCAGTTAATGTGACCTCACCATCAGTCAACATGACATCACACCCAGTTGATACAACCTCATCAACAATCACCATGACCTCACCAGTAAATGAAACATCACAACCACGCAACATTACATCACCACCAGTTAATGCAACCTCCACACCAGCTGATACAACCTCATCACCAGTCACCATGTCCTCACCACCAGTTAATGCAACTTCAGCACCATTCAATGTTACGTCACCACCAGAAAATGCAACTTCACCACCTGTCATCATGACGTCGCCACCAGTTAATGCAACCTCACCACCAGTCAAGATGACATCAACACCAGTTAATGCAAAAACATCACCATTCAATGTTACATCACACCCAGAAAATGCAACATCAACACCACTGAACATTACGTCACGACCAGTTAATTCAACCGTGTCCCCTGTCAACATGACTTCACCATTAGTCAATGCAAGTTCACCACCAATCAATGTTACATCCCTTCCAGGTAATAAAACTTCACCAACATTCAATGCAACCTCACTACCAAATAATGTAACCTCACCACCACCATTCAACATGACGTTACCACCAGTTAATGCAACCTCCACACCAGCTGATACAACCTCATCACTAATCACCATGACCTCACCACTAGTTAATGTAACAACATCACCAGCCAACATTACGTCAAGCCCAGTTGATACAACCTCATCACCAGTCAAAATGACCTCATCACCATTCAATGTTACATCACAACCACTAAATGTAACATCAACACCACTCAACATTACATCACAACCAGTCAATTCAACTTCACTACCCATCAACATGACATCACCATTATTCAATGCAAGTTCACCACCAATCAACGTTACATCACTTGCAGGTAATAAAACATCAGCAACAGTTCATACGACCTCACCATCAGTAAAAATTACAGCACTACAATTTAATGCAACCTCATCAATAGTCAACAGGACCTCGCCACCATTAAATGCAATAACAACACCAGTCAATGTTACATCAAAACCAGTCAATGCAACCTTCTCACCAGTAAATATGACAACACCAACAGTCAACGCAACCTCACTATCAGTTAATGGAACCTTACCAGTCAACATGACATCACCGCCATTAAATAAAACACCAACATCAGTTAACAATACATCAAAACCACTTAATGCAACCTCACTATCAGCCAATGTTACATTAAAACTAGTCAATGCAATCTCACCATTGGTCAACATTACCTCACCACCAGTCAAAGCAACTTCACTGCCAGTAAATGAAACCCCACTACCAATAAACATGACATCACCACCACTTAATACACCTTCATTACCAATCATCATGACCTCATCACCAAGAAATACAAAATCACTACCAATTAATAGATCTGCACCGCCAGTCAACATGACATCACCACCAGTTAATACAACCTCATCACCGGTCAAAAGAACCTCACCATCAGTCAATGCAATCACAGTACCAGTTAATTCAACCTCACCTCCAGTCAAGAACACATCACCCCCACTCAATGCGACAATACCTCCAGTGAATGTTACATCACAACCAATCAATGCGACCTCCCCAACAGTAAACATCACATCAGCAGCAGTTATTGCAACCTCATCGCCAGTAAACATCACATCACCACTAGGCAATGCAACTTCATTACCAATCAAAATGACATCACCATCGATTAATGCAATTTCAATATCAGTCACCATGACATTTCCACTAGTTAATACAACATCCACATTAGTCAACATTACATCACAACCACCGAATGCAACGTCCCCACCAGTGAGTGTGACATTAGAACCAGTCAATACAACCTCAACACCAGTCAATATGACATCACCACCAGTCTCTTTAAACTCACCACCAGTCAACATGACCTCACCACCAGTTAATGTAATCTCCCCACCAGTCAATGCAACCTCACCACCAGTCACTACAATGTCATTGCTAGGGAATGCATCTCATCCCATAATCAATTTGCCAATGCAGTTTCATTACTTTTCATAACAACTTCACCAACAGTCAATAACATATACTTGTTTTTCTAGATGTCATGTGAGCTACACCAAGAACTGTAGTTGCATAAAGTGTGTTTTTCACATCCTTAGCATGTAATGTCTAGATAATGTATGTTAATGCAGCTTTTCTTGATTTACTTTTGTATTAACTTCTAGTCATCACAAGCTCTCCACCAGTAAATGGAACATCTGCAACATCAGCCCCACCAAGTATCACAACTACAGGTGCCCCAGCTCCAACTACAACTCCTGCACCACCACCAGAGCCTAAAATTAAGCTGGGATTTAAGTTGGTGCAAAATTTTACATCAGAACTCGAAAACAAAACCTCACCAGAGTTCAAGGCATTAGAAAACAAAGTAGCCAATCAGGTAAGTTTGTATATTTTCAACCACTTTCATGGCCTTGAAATAAATAAGAGTGGAAACATGATACGGGGTCGATGTGGCATATCAGTTTTCTTGTCTCATATGTATTTCCATTAACCCTTTTAAATGTCTTTTAATACTGTTCATTCACAGCTCAACCAGGTTTATTCAGAAAAGTTTGGAGATAGTTTCAATCGGACCGTTATCAACAGCTTCAAGTATGTAACATTGCTTCTTCTTGTTACTGAATGGTTTGCAGTACATGTAAAAGGACAGTAGCCATGTTTCATGAATTCATTTGATTTGTTTTTTATTTATAAATACTTTACTTATTGGCGGCTAATTAATACTCATACTTTCATGTTATAGGCAGCTATAACAACAATACAATCAATCAGTTTGTGGCATTAAATGATTAACAATTATGCACAAATTATTGTGTGACAGGCCGGGATCCGTTGTGGCAGATGTTGAACTGATATTCAATGAGGCGAATACACTGCCAAATGCCACTGCGGCTGCCGATACGTTGGCGACTGCTGCTTCCAGCGGTAACTTTTCCCTGAGTGTCGACAAAGCATCTATTACTGCAACTGGTAAGTTATTATTAATGAATAATATTTTTTTTAAATGACCAATATTGGAATGTTTAATTTTGAAAATCACAATTGCAAGCACATAATACATACATGATGATGAAAACATGTTTTAAGACGACATAATAACCTTTTTGATAATTGTTGTTTTCAGTTGTGCTAGCACCAACTGAAGCCCCAGCTACAACTGCTCCTTCAACACTGATGAATACAACTGCCTCACCAGGTATTGCCATAACACACCTCGCATATGACATTTTTATTCTATTAAGTTTAAAAGATCAAACACTGTCACTTCTACCATGGTCTCAGTGAATGCTTCTTCCTGATTGGTTGGCAGGTGTACATTAAAAGTGAGTATTGCGTATGTCGTTTGGCTCAAGTTTAATCACCATTCTAAATTCATGATAGAGTAAGAGTCGGATGAAATTAATTCAAAAAAGGCAACAAAATGGGCAGTTAATATACACAGAGACTTTCTCTATCAGCTTTTATCTGAATCAATTTAGCTAATATCTATGAAGTAGCACTGCAACTGACTTAACGAAAGTTCGGCAATATTGAAATTTGGTCCCTGCATGATAACCTGTGAGACCAATGTCTTCACATGGAGTCATGGCATGGTGTGATCCTTTTGAACACAATAGCCATCATAGCAAATATATTGTGAGAATATTATAACCTAAAATCAAACTTAATTTTAATACTTGTAAAGAGTTAGAAAGGTAGCTTCGACAGAGTTATGCACTGCAGATTTAATTGGCATACACATTATACAACAGGCACCAGGAGTTTGGCCACCATTGTTTTTATCCCGGCCTGTATTTGAATTGACTACTGGTCAGTGTTACAAAACAATACAGTATCACAATTCACTGTACCTTGCTGTAAAGACGGTATGATTTTGAATCAGTACGGGCATTAGTATATAGTAAAGAACCAGTACTAGTCCATAGAATAAAATGACTCCAAAACTTTACCTAATCACGTTATACATGATGATAGATAAAATGAATATATAATAATTAATAAAAACATCTGCACCAACAGTAACCATGACCTCACCACCACTCAATGCAACCTCACCACCAACCAACATGACATCACCACCACTCAGCGCAACTTCACCACCAATCAAAATGACCTCCCCACCACTCAATGCAACCTCACTACCAACCAACATGACATCACCACCACTCAGCGCAACTTCACCACCAATCAACATGACCTCACCACCACTCAACGCAACTTCACCACTAGTGAACATGACCTCACCACCACTCAATATGACTTCACCACCAGCCTTCATTACCTCAGCACAACTCAAGGCAACTTCACCACTAGTCAACATGACATCAACATCAGGTAACACAATTTCACCACCAGTCACCATGACCTCACCACCAATCAACGTTACATCACAACCAGTAAATACAACATCACCACCACTTAACATGACATCACAACCAGTCGATTCAACCACAACAAAAGTGAACATGACTTCACCGGCAGTCAATGCAACCGCACCACCAGTTAATGTGACCTCACCATCAGTCAACATGACATCACACCCAGTTGATACAACCTCATCAACAATCACCATGACCTCACCAGTAAATGAAACATCACAACCACGCAACATTACATCACCACCAGTTAATGCAACCTCCACACCAGCTGATACAACCTCATCACCAGTCACCATGTCCTCACCACCAGTTAATGCAACTTCAGCACCATTCAATGTTACGTCACCACCAGAAAATGCAACTTCACCACCTGTCATCATGACGTCGCCACCAGTTAATGCAACCTCACCACCAGTCAAGATGACATCAACACCAGTTAATGCAAAAACATCACCATTCAATGTTACATCACACCCAGAAAATGCAACATCAACACCACTGAACATTACGTCACGACCAGTTAATTCAACCGTGTCCCCTGTCAACATGACTTCACCATTAGTCAATGCAAGTTCACCACCAATCAATGTTACATCCCTTCCAGGTAATAAAACTTCACCAACATTCAATGCAACCTCACTACCAAATAATGTAACCTCACCACCATTCAACATGACGTTACCACCAGTTAATGCAACCTCCACACCAGCTGATACAACCTCATCACTAATCACCATGACCTCACCACTAGTTAATGTAACAACATCACCAGCCAACATTACGTCAAGCCCAGTTGATACAACCTCATCACCAGTCAAAATGACCTCATCACCATTCAATGTTACATCACAACCACTAAATGTAACATCAACACCACTCAACATTACATCACAACCAGTCAATTCAACTTCACTACCCATCAACATGACATCACCATTATTCAATGCAAGTTCACCACCAATCAACGTTACATCACTTGCAGGTAATAAAACATCAGCAACAGTTCATACGACCTCACCATCAGTAAAAATTACAGCACTACAATTTAATGCAACCTCATCAATAGTCAACAGGACCTCGCCACCATTAAATGCAATAACAACACCAGTCAATGTTACATCAAAACCAGTCAATGCAACCTTCTCACCAGTAAATATGACAACACCAACAGTCAACGCAACCTCACTATCAGTTAATGGAACCTTACCAGTCATCATGACATCACCGCCATTAAATAAAACACCAACATCAGTTAACAATACATCAAAACCACTTAATGCAACCTCACTATCAGCCAATGTTACATTAAAACTAGTCAATGCAATCTCACCATTGGTCAACATTACCTCACCACCAGTCAAAGCAACTTCACTGCCAGTAAATGAAACCCCACTACCAATAAACATGACATCACCACCACTTAATACACCTTCATTACCAATCATCATGACCTCATCACCAAGAAATACAAAATCACTACCAATTAATAGATCTGCACCGCCAGTCAACATGACATCACCACCAGTTAATACAACCTCATCACCGGTCAAAAGAACCTCACCATCAGTCAATGCAATCACAGTACCAGTTAATTCAACCTCACCTCCAGTCAAGAACACATCACCCCCACTCAATGCGACAATACCTCCAGTGAATGTTACATCACAACCAATCAATGCGACCTCCCCAACAGTAAACATCACATCAGCAGCAGTTATTGCAACCTCATCGCCAGTAAACATCACATCACCACTAGGCAATGCAACTTCATTACCAATCAAAATGACATCACCATCGATTAATGCAATTTCAATATCAGTCACCATGACATTTCCACTAGTTAATACAACATCCACATTAGTCAACATTACATCACAACCACCGAATGCAACGTCCCCACCAGTGAGTGTGACATTAGAACCAGTCAATACAACCTCAACACCAGTCAATATGACATCACCACCAGTCTCTTTAAACTCACCACCAGTCAACATGACCTCACCACCAGTTAATGTAATCTCCCCACCAGTCAATGCAACCTCACCACCAGTCACTACAATGTCATTGCTAGGGAATGCATCTCATCCCATAATCAATTTGCCAATGCAGTTTCATTACTTTTCATAACAACTTCACCAACAGTCAATAACATATACTTGTTTTTCTAGATGTCATGTGAGCTACACCAAGAACTGTAGTTGCATAAAGTGTGTTTTTCACATCCTTAGCATGTAATGTCTAGATAATGTATGTTAATGCAGCTTTTCTTGATTTACTTTTGTATTAACTTCTAGTCATCACAAGCTCTCCACCAGTAAATGGAACATCTGCAACATCAGCCCCACCAAGTATCACAACTACAGGTGCCCCAGCTCCAACTACAACTCCTGCACCACCACCAGAGCCTAAAATTAAGCTGGGATTTAAGTTGGTGCAAAATTTTACATCAGAACTCGAAAACAAAACCTCACCAGAGTTCAAGGCATTAGAAAACAAAGTAGCCAATCAGGTAAGTTTGTATATTTTCAACCACTTTCATGGCCTTGAAATAAATAAGAGTGGAAACATGATACGGGGTCGATGTGGCATATCAGTTTTCTTGTCTCATATGTATTTCCATTAACCCTTTTAAATGTCTTTTAATACTGTTCATTCACAGCTCAACCAGGTTTATTCAGAAAAGTTTGGAGATAGTTTCAATCGGACCGTTATCAACAGCTTCAAGTATGTAACATTGCTTCTTCTTGTTACTGAATGGTTTGCAGTACATGTAAAAGGACAGTAGCCATGTTTCATGAATTCATTTGATTTGTTTTTTATTTATAAATACTTTACTTATTGGCGGCTAATTAATACTCATACTTTCATGTTATAGGCAGCTATAACAACAATACAATCAATCAGTTTGTGGCATTAAATGATTAACAATTATGCACAAATTATTGTGTGACAGGCCGGGATCCGTTGTGGCAGATGTTGAACTGATATTCAATGAGGCGAATACACTGCCAAATGCCACTGCGGCTGCCGATACGTTGGCGACTGCTGCTTCCAGCGGTAACTTTTCCCTGAGTGTCGACAAAGCATCTATTACTGCAACTGGTAAGTTATTATTAATGAATAATATTTTTTTTAAATGACCAATATTGGAATGTTTAATTTTGAAAATCACAATTGCAAGCACATAATACATACATGATGATGAAAACATGTTTTAAGACGACATAATAACCTTTTTGATAATTGTTGTTTTCAGTTGTGCTAGCACCAACTGAAGCCCCAGCTACAACTGCTCCTTCAACACTGATGAATACAACTGCCTCACCAGGTATTGCCATAACACACCTCGCATATGACATTTTTATTCTATTAAGTTTAAAAGATCAAACACTGTCACTTCTACCATGGTCTCAGTGAATGCTTCTTCCTGATTGGTTGGCAGGTGTACATTAAAAGTGAGTATTGCGTATGTCGTTTGGCTCAAGTTTAATCACCATTCTAAATTCATGATAGAGTAAGAGTCGGATGAAATTAATTCAAAAAAGGCAACAAAATGGGCAGTTAATATACACAGAGACTTTCTCTATCAGCTTTTATCTGAATCAATTTAGCTAATATCTATGAAGTAGCACTGCAACTGACTTAACGAAAGTTCGGCAATATTGAAATTTGGTCCCTGCATGATAACCTGTGAGACCAATGTCTTCACATGGAGTCATGGCATGGTGTGATCCTTTTGAACACAATAGCCATCATAGCAAATATATTGTGAGAATATTATAACCTAAAATCAAACTTAATTTTAATACTTGTAAAGAGTTAGAAAGGTAGCTTCGACAGAGTTATGCACTGCAGATTTAATTGGCATACACATTATACAACAGGCACCAGGAGTTTGGCCACCATTGTTTTTATCCCGGCCTGTATTTGAATTGACTACTGGTCAGTGTTACAAAACAATACAGTATCACAATTCACTGTACCTTGCTGTAAAGACGGTATGATTTTGAATCAGTACGGGCATTAGTATATAGTAAAGAACCAGTACTAGTCCATAGAATAAAATGACTCCAAAACTTTACCTAATCACGTTATACATGATGATAGATAAAATGAATATATAATAATTAATAAAAACATCTGCACCAACAGTAACCATGACCTCACCACCACTCAATGCAACCTCACCACCAACCAACATGACATCACCACCACTCAGCGCAACTTCACCACCAATCAAAATGACCTCCCCACCACTCAATGCAACCTCACTACCAACCAACATGACATCACCACCACTCAGCGCAACTTCACCACCAATCAACATGACCTCACCACCACTCAACGCAACTTCACCACTAGTGAACATGACCTCACCACCACTCAATATGACTTCACCACCAGCCTTCATTACCTCAGCACAACTCAAGGCAACTTCACCACTAGTCAACATGACATCAACATCAGGTAACGCAATTTCACCACCAGTCACCATGACCTCACCACCAATCAACGTTACATCACAACCAGTAAATACAACATCACCACCACTTAACATGACATCACAACCAGTCGATTCAACCACAACAAAAGTGAACATGACTTCACCGGCAGTCAATGCAACCGCACCACCAGTTAATGTGACCTCACCATCAGTCAACATGACATCACACCCAGTTGATACAACCTCATCAACAATCACCATGACCTCACCAGTAAATGAAACATCACAACCACGCAACATTACATCACCACCAGTTAATGCAACCTCCACACCAGCTGATACAACCTCATCACCAGTCACCATGTCCTCACCACCAGTTAATGCAACTTCAGCACCATTCAATGTTACGTCACCACCAGAAAATGCAACTTCACCACCTGTCATCATGACGTCGCCACCAGTTAATGCAACCTCACCACCAGTCAAGATGACATCAACACCAGTTAATGCAAAAACATCACCATTCAATGTTACATCACACCCAGAAAATGCAACATCAACACCACTGAACATTACGTCACGACCAGTTAATTCAACCGTGTCCCCTGTCAACATGACTTCACCATTAGTCAATGCAAGTTCACCACCAATCAATGTTACATCCCTTCCAGGTAATAAAACTTCACCAACATTCAATGCAACCTCACTACCAAATAATGTAACCTCACCACCATTCAACATGACGTTACCACCAGTTAATGCAACCTCCACACCAGCTGATACAACCTCATCACTAATCACCATGACCTCACCACTAGTTAATGTAACAACATCACCAGCCAACATTACGTCAAGCCCAGTTGATACAACCTCATCACCAGTCAAAATGACCTCATCACCATTCAATGTTACATCACAACCACTAAATGTAACATCAACACCACTCAACATTACATCACAACCAGTCAATTCAACTTCACTACCCATCAACATGACATCACCATTATTCAATGCAAGTTCACCACCAATCAACGTTACATCACTTGCAGGTAATAAAACATCAGCAACAGTTCATACGACCTCACCATCAGTAAAAATTACAGCACTACAATTTAATGCAACCTCATCAATAGTCAACAGGACCTCGCCACCATTAAATGCAATAACAACACCAGTCAATGTTACATCAAAACCAGTCAATGCAACCTTCTCACCAGTAAATATGACAACACCAACAGTCAACGCAACCTCACTATCAGTTAATGGAACCTTACCAGTCATCATGACATCACCGCCATTAAATAAAACACCAACATCAGTTAACAATACATCAAAACCACTTAATGCAACCTCACTATCAGCCAATGTTACATTAAAACTAGTCAATGCAATCTCACCATTGGTCAACATTACCTCACCACCAGTCAAAGCAACTTCACTGCCAGTAAATGAAACCCCACTACCAATAAACATGACATCACCACCACTTAATACACCTTCATTACCAATCATCATGACCTCATCACCAAGAAATACAAAATCACTACCAATTAATAGATCTGCACCGCCAGTCAACATGACATCACCACCAGTTAATACAACCTCATCACCGGTCAAAAGAACCTCACCATCAGTCAATGCAATCACAGTACCAGTTAATTCAACCTCACCTCCAGTCAAGAACACATCACCCCCACTCAATGCAACAATACCTCCAGTGAATGTTACATCACAACCAATCAATGCGACCTCCCCAACAGTAAACATCACATCAGCAGCAGTTATTGCAACCTCATCGCCAGTAAACATCACATCACCACTAGGCAATGCAACTTCATTACCAATCAAAATGACATCACCATCGATTAATGCAATTTCAATATCAGTCACCATGACATTTCCACTAGTTAATACAAAATCCACATTAGTCAACATTACATCACAACCACCGAATGCAACGTCCCCACCAGTGAGTGTGACATTAGAACCAGTCAATACAACCTCAACACCAGTCAATATGACATCACCACCAGTCTCTTTAAACTCACCACCAGTCAACATGACCTCACCACCAGTTAATGTAATCTCCCCACCAGTCAATGCAACCTCACCACCAGTCACTACAATGTCATTGCTAGGGAATGCATCTCATCCCATAATCAATTTGCCAATGCAGTTTCATTACTTTTCATAACAACTTCACCAACAGTCAATAACATATACTTGTTTTTCTAGATGTCATGTGAGCTACACCAAGAACTGTAGTTGCATAAAGTGTGTTTTTCACATCCTTAGCATGTAATGTCTAGATAATGTATGTTAATGCAGCTTTTCTTGATTTACTTTTGTATTAACTTCTAGTCATCACAAGCTCTCCACCAGTAAATGGAACATCTGCAACATCAGCCCCACCAAGTATCACAACTACAGGTGCCCCAGCTCCAACTACAACTCCTGCACCACCACCAGAGCCTAAAATTAAGCTGGGATTTAAGTTGGTGCAAAATTTTACATCAGAACTCGAAAACAAAACCTCACCAGAGTTCAAGGCATTAGAAAACAAAGTAGCCAATCAGGTAAGTTTGTATATTTTCAACCACTTTCATGGCCTTGAAATAAATAAGAGTGGAAACATGATACGGGGTCGATGTGGCATATCAGTTTTCTTGTCTCATATGTATTTCCATTAACCCTTTTAAATGTCTTTTAATACTGTTCATTCACAGCTCAACCAGGTTTATTCAGAAAAGTTTGGAGATAGTTTCAATCGGACCGTTATCAACAGCTTCAAGTATGTAACATTGCTTCTTCTTGTTACTGAATGGTTTGCAGTACATGTAAAAGGACAGTAGCCATGTTTCATGAATTCATTTGATTTGTTTTTTATTTATAAATACTTTACTTATTGGCGGCTAATTAATACTCATACTTTCATGTTATAGGCAGCTATAACAACAATACAATCAATCAGTTTGTGGCATTAAATGATTAACAATTATGCACAAATTATTGTGTGACAGGCCGGGATCCGTTGTGGCAGATGTTGAACTGATATTCAATGAGGCGAATACACTGCCAAATGCCACTGCGGCTGCCGATACGTTGGCGACTGCTGCTTCCAGCGGTAACTTTTCCCTGAGTGTCGACAAAGCATCTATTACTGCAACTGGTAAGTTATTATTAATGAATAATATTTTTTTTAAATGACCAATATTGGAATGTTTAATTTTGAAAATCACAATTGCAAGCACATAATACATACATGATGATGAAAACATGTTTTAAGACGACATAATAACCTTTTTGATAATTGTTGTTTTCAGTTGTGCTAGCACCAACTGAAGCCCCAGCTACAACTGCTCCTTCAACACTGATGAATACAACTGCCTCACCAGGTATTGCCATAACACACCTCGCATATGACATTTTTATTCTATTAAGTTTAAAAGATCAAACACTGTCACTTCTACCATGGTCTCAGTGAATGCTTCTTCCTGATTGGTTGGCAGGTGTACATTAAAAGTGAGTATTGCGTATGTCGTTTGGCTCAAGTTTAATCACCATTCTAAATTCATGATAGAGTAAGAGTCGGATGAAATTAATTCAAAAAAGGCAACAAAATGGGCAGTTAATATACACAGAGACTTTCTCTATCAGCTTTTATCTGAATCAATTTAGCTAATATCTATGAAGTAGCACTGCAACTGACTTAACGAAAGTTCGGCAATATTGAAATTTGGTCCCTGCATGATAACCTGTGAGACCAATGTCTTCACATGGAGTCATGGCATGGTGTGATCCTTTTGAACACAATAGCCATCATAGCAAATATATTGTGAGAATATTATAACCTAAAATCAAACTTAATTTTAATACTTGTAAAGAGTTAGAAAGGTAGCTTCGACAGAGTTATGCACTGCAGATTTAATTGGCATACACATTATACAACAGGCACCAGGAGTTTGGCCACCATTGTTTTTATCCCGGCCTGTATTTGAATTGACTACTGGTCAGTGTTACAAAACAATACAGTATCACAATTCACTGTACCTTGCTGTAAAGACGGTATGATTTTGAATCAGTACGGGCATTAGTATATAGTAAAGAACCAGTACTAGTCCATAGAATAAAATGACTCCAAAACTTTACCTAATCACGTTATACATGATGATAGATAAAATGAATATATAATAATTAATAAAAACATCTGCACCAACAGTAACCATGACCTCACCACCACTCAATGCAACCTCACCACCAACCAACATGACATCACCACCACTCAGCGCAACTTCACCACCAATCAAAATGACCTCCCCACCACTCAATGCAACCTCACTACCAACCAACATGACATCACCACCACTCAGCGCAACTTCACCACCAATCAACATGACCTCACCACCACTCAACGCAACTTCACCACTAGTGAACATGACCTCACCACCACTCAATATGACTTCACCACCAGCCTTCATTACCTCAGCACAACTCAAGGCAACTTCACCACTAGTCAACATGACATCAACATCAGGTAACACAATTTCACCACCAGTCACCATGACCTCACCACCAATCAACGTTACATCACAACCAGTAAATACAACATCACCACCACTTAACATGACATCACAACCAGTCGATTCAACCACAACAAAAGTGAACATGACTTCACCGGCAGTCAATGCAACCGCACCACCAGTTAATGTGACCTCACCATCAGTCAACATGACATCACACCCAGTTGATACAACCTCATCAACAATCACCATGACCTCACCAGTAAATGAAACATCACAACCACGCAACATTACATCACCACCAGTTAATGCAACCTCCACACCAGCTGATACAACCTCATCACCAGTCACCATGTCCTCACCACCAGTTAATGCAACTTCAGCACCATTCAATGTTACGTCACCACCAGAAAATGCAACTTCACCACCTGTCATCATGACGTCGCCACCAGTTAATGCAACCTCACCACCAGTCAAGATGACATCAACACCAGTTAATGCAAAAACATCACCATTCAATGTTACATCACACCCAGAAAATGCAACATCAACACCACTGAACATTACGTCACGACCAGTTAATTCAACCGTGTCCCCTGTCAACATGACTTCACCATTAGTCAATGCAAGTTCACCACCAATCAATGTTACATCCCTTCCAGGTAATAAAACTTCACCAACATTCAATGCAACCTCACTACCAAATAATGTAACCTCACCACCATTCAACATGACGTTACCACCAGTTAATGCAACCTCCACACCAGCTGATACAACCTCATCACTAATCACCATGACCTCACCACTAGTTAATGTAACAACATCACCAGCCAACATTACGTCAAGCCCAGTTGATACAACCTCATCACCAGTCAAAATGACCTCATCACCATTCAATGTTACATCACAACCACTAAATGTAACATCAACACCACTCAACATTACATCACAACCAGTCAATTCAACTTCACTACCCATCAACATGACATCACCATTATTCAATGCAAGTTCACCACCAATCAACGTTACATCACTTGCAGGTAATAAAACATCAGCAACAGTTCATACGACCTCACCATCAGTAAAAATTACAGCACTACAATTTAATGCAACCTCATCAATAGTCAACAGGACCTCGCCACCATTAAATGCAATAACAACACCAGTCAATGTTACATCAAAACCAGTCAATGCAACCTTCTCACCAGTAAATATGACAACACCAACAGTCAACGCAACCTCACTATCAGTTAATGGAACCTTACCAGTCATCATGACATCACCGCCATTAAATAAAACACCAACATCAGTTAACAATACATCAAAACCACTTAATGCAACCTCACTATCAGCCAATGTTACATTAAAACTAGTCAATGCAATCTCACCATTGGTCAACATTACCTCACCACCAGTCAAAGCAACTTCACTGCCAGTAAATGAAACCCCACTACCAATAAACATGACATCACCACCACTTAATACACCTTCATTACCAATCATCATGACCTCATCACCAAGAAATACAAAATCACTACCAATTAATAGATCTGCACCGCCAGTCAACATGACATCACCACCAGTTAATACAACCTCATCACCGGTCAAAAGAACCTCACCATCAGTCAATGCAATCACAGTACCAGTTAATTCAACCTCACCTCCAGTCAAGAACACATCACCCCCACTCAATGCGACAATACCTCCAGTGAATGTTACATCACAACCAATCAATGCGACCTCCCCAACAGTAAACATCACATCAGCAGCAGTTATTGCAACCTCATCGCCAGTAAACATCACATCACCACTAGGCAATGCAACTTCATTACCAATCAAAATGACATCACCATCGATTAATGCAATTTCAATATCAGTCACCATGACATTTCCACTAGTTAATACAACATCCACATTAGTCAACATTACATCACAACCACCGAATGCAACGTCCCCACCAGTGAGTGTGACATTAGAACCATTCAATACAACCACAACACCAGTCAATATGACATCACCACCAGTCTCTTTAAACTCACCACCAGTCAACATGACCTCACCACCAGTTAATGTAATCTCCCCACCAGTCAATGCAACCTCACCACCAGTCACTACAATGTCATTGCTAGGGAATGCATCTCATCCCATAATCAATTTGCCAATGCAGTTTCATTACTTTTCATAACAACTTCACCAACAGTCAATAACATATACTTGTTTTTCTAGATGTCATGTGAGCTACACCAAGAACTGTAGTTGCATAAAGTGTGTTTTTCACATCCTTAGCATGTAATGTCTAGATAATGTATGTTAATGCAGCTTTTCTTGATTTACTTTTGTATTAACTTCTAGTCATCACAAGCTCTCCACCAGTAAATGGAACATCTGCAACATCAGCCCCACCAAGTCTCACAACTACAGGTGCCCCAGCTCCAACTACAACTCCTGCACCACCACCAGAGCCTAAAATTAAGCTGGGATTTAAGTTGGTGCAAAATTTCACATCAGAACTCGAAAACAAAACCTCACCAGAGTTCAAGGCATTAGAAAACAAAGTAGCCAATCAGGTAAGTTTGTATATTTTCAACCACTTTCATGGCCTTGAAATAAATAAGAGTGGAAACATGATACGGGGTCGATGTGGCATATCAGTTTTCTTGTCTCATATGTATTTCCATTAACCCTTTTAAATGTCTTTTAATACTGTTCATTCACAGCTCAACCAGGTTTATTCAGAAAAGTTTGGAGATAGTTTCAATCGGACCGTTATCAACAGCTTCAAGTATGTAACATTGCTTCTTCTTGTTACTGAATGGTTTGCAGTACATGTAAAAGGACAGTAGCCATGTTTCATGAATTCATTTGATTTGTTTTTTATTTATAAATACTTTACTTATTGGCGGCTAATTAATACTCATACTTTCATGTTATAGGCAGCTATAACAACAATACAATCAATCAGTTTGTGGCATTAAATGATTAACAATTATGCAAAAATTATTGTGTGACAGGCCGGGATCCGTTGTGGCAGATGTTGAACTGATATTCAATGAGGCGAATACACTGCCAAATGCCACTGCGGCTGCCGATACGTTGGCGACTGCTGCTTCCAGCGGTAACTTTTCCCTGAGTGTCGACAAAGCATCTATTACTGCAACTGGTAAGTTATTATTAATGAATAATATTTTTTTTAAATGACCAATATTGGAATGTTTAATTTTGAAAATCACAATTGCAAGCACATAATACATACATGATGATGAAAACATGTTTTAAGACGACATAATAACCTTTTTGATAATTGTTGTTTTCAGTTGTGCTAGCACCAACTGAAGCCCCAGCTACAACTGCTCCTTCAACACTGATGAATACAACTGCCTCACCAGGTATTGCCATAACACACCTCGCATATGACATTTTTATTCTATTAAGTTTAAAAGATCAAACACTGTCACTTCTACCATGGTCTCAGTGAATGCTTCTTCCTGATTGGTTGGCAGGTGTACATTAAAAGTGAGTATTGCGTATGTCGTTTGGCTCAAGTTTAATCACCATTCTAAATTCATGATAGAGTAAGAGTCGGATGAAATTAATTCAAAAAAGGCAACAAAATGGGCAGTTAATATACACAGAGACTTTCTCTATCAGCTTTTATCTGAATCAATTTAGCTAATATCTATGAAGTAGCACTGCAACTGATTTAACGAAAGTTCGGCAATATTGAAATTTGGTCCCTGCATGATAACCTGTGAGACCAATGTCTTCACATGGAGTCATGGCATGGTGTGATCCTTTTGAACACAATAGCCATCATAGCAAATATATTGTGAGAATATTATAACCTAAAATCAAACTTAATTTTAATACTTGTAAAGAGTTAGAAAGGTAGCTTCGACAGAGTTATGCACTGCAGATTTAATTGGCATACACATTATACAACAGGCACCAGGAGTTTGGCCACCATTGTTTTTATCCCGGCCTGTATTTGAATTGACTACTGGTCAGTGTTACAAAACAATACAGTATCACAATTCACTGTACCTTGCTGTAAAGACGGTATGATTTTGAATCAGTACGGGCATTAGTATATAGTAAAGAACCAGTACTAGTCCATAGAATAAAATGACTCCAAAACTTTACCTAATCACGTTATACATGATGATAGATAAAATGAATATATAATAATTAATAAAAACATCTGCACCAACAGTAACCATGACCTCACCACCACTCAATGCAACCTCACCACCAACCAACATGACATCACCACCACTCAGCGCAACTTCACCACCAATCAAAATGACCTCCCCACCACTCAATGCAACCTCACTACCAACCAACATGACATCACCACCACTCAGCGCAACTTCACCACCAATCAACATGACCTCACCACCACTCAACGCAACTTCACCACTAGTGAACATGACCTCACCACCACTCAATATGACTTCACCACCAGCCTTCATTACCTCAGCACAACTCAAGGCAACTTCACCACTAGTCAACATGACATCAACATCAGGTAACGCAATTTCACCACCAGTCACCATGACCTCACCACCAATCAACGTTACATCACAACCAGTAAATACAACATCACCACCACTTAACATGACATCACAACCAGTCGATTCAACCACAACAAAAGTGAACATGACTTCACCGGCAGTCAATGCAACCGCACCACCAGTTAATGTGACCTCACCATCAGTCAACATGACATCACACCCAGTTGATACAACCTCATCAACAATCACCATGACCTCACCAGTAAATGAAACATCACAACCACGCAACATTACATCACCACCAGTTAATGCAACCTCCACACCAGCTGATACAACCTCATCACCAGTCACCATGTCCTCACCACCAGTTAATGCAACTTCAGCACCATTCAATGTTACGTCACCACCAGAAAATGCAACTTCACCACCTGTCATCATGACGTCGCCACCAGTTAATGCAACCTCACCACCAGTCAAGATGACATCAACACCAGTTAATGCAAAAACATCACCATTCAATGTTACATCACACCCAGAAAATGCAACATCAACACCACTGAACATTACGTCACAACCAGTTAATTCAACCGTGTCCCCTGTCAACATGACTTCACCATTAGTCAATGCAAGTTCACCACCAATCAATGTTACATCCCTTCCAGGTAATAAAACTTCACCAACATTCAATGCAACCTCACTACCAAATAATGTAACCTCACCACCATTCAACATGACGTTACCACCAGTTAATGCAACCTCCACACCAGCTGATACAACCTCATCACTAATCACCATGACCTCACCACTAGTTAATGTAACAACATCACCAGCCAACATTACGTCAAGCCCAGTTGATACAACCTCATCACCAGTCAAAATGACCTCTTCACCATTCAATGTTACATCACAACCACTAAATGTAACATCAACACCACTCAACATTACATCACAACCAGTCAATTCAACTTCACTACCCATCAACATGACATCACCATTATTCAATGCAAGTTCACCACCAATCAACGTTACATCACTTGCAGGTAATAAAACATCAGCAACAGTTCATACGACCTCACCATCAGTAAAAATTACAGCACTACAATTTAATGCAACCTCATCAATAGTCAACAGGACCTCGCCACCATTAAATGCAATAACAACACCAGTCAATGTTACATCAAAACCAGTCAATGCAACCTTCTCACCAGTAAATATGACAACACCAACAGTCAACGCAACCTCACTATCAGTTAATGGAACCTTACCAGTCATCATGACATCACCGCCATTAAATAAAACACCAACATCAGTTAACAATACATCAAAACCACTTAATGCAACCTCACTATCAGCCAATGTTACATTAAAACTAGTCAATGCAATCTCACCATTGGTCAACATTACCTCACCACCAGTCAAAGCAACTTCACTGCCAGTAAATGAAACCCCACTACCAATAAACATGACATCACCACCACTTAATACACCTTCATTACCAATCATCATGACCTCATCACCAAGAAATACAAAATCACTACCAATTAATAGATCTGCACCGCCAGTCAACATGACATCACCACCAGTTAATACAACCTCATCACCGGTCAAAAGAACCTCACCATCAGTCAATGCAATCACAGTACCAGTTAATTCAACCTCACCTCCAGTCAAGAACACATCACCCCCACTCAATGCGACAATACCTCCAGTGAATGTTACATCACAACCAATCAATGCGACCTCCCCAACAGTAAACATCACATCAGCAGCAGTTATTGCAACCTCATCGCCAGTAAACATCACATCACCACTAGGCAATGCAACTTCATTACCAATCAAAATGACATCACCATCGATTAATGCAATTTCAATATCAGTCACCATGACATTTCCACTAGTTAATACAACATCCACATTAGTCAACATTACATCACAACCACCGAATGCAACGTCCCCACCAGTGAGTGTGACATTAGAACCAGTCAATACAACCTCAACACCAGTCAATATGACATCACCACCAGTCTCTTTAAACTCACCACCAGTCAACATGACCTCACCACCAGTTAATGTAATCTCCCCACCAGTCAATGCAACCTCACCACCAGTCACTACAATGTCATTGCTAGGGAATGCATCTCATCCCATAATCAATTTGCCAATGCAGTTTCATTACTTTTCATAACAACTTCACCAACAGTCAATAACATATACTTGTTTTTCTAGATGTCATGTGAGCTACACCAAGAACTGTAGTTGCATAAAGTGTGTTTTTCACATCCTTAGCATGTAATGTCTAGATAATGTATGTTAATGCAGCTTTTCTTGATTTACTTTTGTTTTAACTTCTAGTCATCACAAGCTCTCCACCAGTAAATGGAACATCTGCAACATCAGCCCCACCAAGTATCACAACTACAGGTGCCCCAGCTCCAACTACAACTCCTGCACCACCACCAGAGCCTAAAATTAAGCTGGGATTTAAGTTGGTGCAAAATTTTACATCAGAACTCGAAAACAAAACCTCACCAGAGTTCAAGGCATTAGAAAACAAAGTAGCCAATCAGGTAAGTTTGTATATTTTCAACCACTTTCATGGCCTTGAAATAAATAAGAGTGGAAACATGATATGGGGTCGATGTGGCATATCAGTTTTCTTGTCTCATATGTATTTCCATTAACCCTTTTAAATGTCTTTTAATACTGTTCATTCACAGCTCAACCAGGTTTATTCAGAAAAGTTTGGAGATAGTTTCAATCGGACCGTTATCAACAGCTTCAAGTATGTAACATTGCTTCTTCTTGTTACTGAATGGTTTGCAGTACATGTAAAAGGACAGTAGCCATGTTTCATGAATTCATTTGATTTGTTTTTTATTTATAAATACTTTACTTATTGGCGGCTAATTAATACTCATACTTTCATGTTATAGGCAGCTATAACAACAATACAATCAATCAGTTTGTGGCATTAAATGATTAACAATTATGCACAAATTATTGTGTGACAGGCCGGGATCCGTTGTGGCAGATGTTGAACTGATATTCAATGAGGCGAATACACTGCCAAATGCCACTGCGGCTGCCGATACGTTGGCGACTGCTGCTTCCAGCGGTAACTTTTCCCTGAGTGTCGACAAAGCATCTATTACTGCAACTGGTAAGTTATTATTAATGAATAATATTTTTTTTAAATGACCAATATTGGAATGTTTAATTTTGAAAATCACAATTGCAAGCACATAATACATACATGATGATGAAAACATGTTTTAAGACGACATAATAACCTTTTTGATAATTGTTGTTTTCAGTTGTGCTAGCACCAACTGAAGCCCCAGCTACAACTGCTCCTTCAACACTGATGAATACAACTGCCTCACCAGGTATTGCCATAACACACCTCGCATATGACATTTTTATTCTATTAAGTTTAAAAGATCAAACACTGTCACTTCTACCATGGTCTCAGTGAATGCTTCTTCCTGATTGGTTGGCAGGTGTACATTAAAAGTGAGTATTGCGTATGTCGTTTGGCTCAAGTTTAATCACCATTCTAAATTCATGATAGAGTAAGAGTCGGATGAAATTAATTCAAAAAAGGCAACAAAATGGGCAGTTAATATACACAGAGACTTTCTCTATCAGCTTTTATCTGAATCAATTTAGCTAATATCTATGAATTAGCACTGCAACTGACTTAACGAAAGTTCGGCAATATTGAAATTTGGTCCCTGCATGATAACCTGTGAGACCAATGTCTTCACATGGAGTCATGGCATGGTGTGATCCTTTTGAACACAATAGCCATCATAGCAAATATATTGTGAGAATATTATAACCTAAAATCAAACTTAATTTTAATACTTGTAAAGAGTTAGAAAGGTAGCTTCGACAGAGTTATGCACTGCAGATTTAATTGGCATACACATTATACAACAGGCATCAGGAGTTTGGCCACCATTGTTTTTATCCCGGCCTGTATTTGAATTGACTACTTGTCAGTGTTACAAAACAATACAGTATCACAATTCACTGTACCTTGCTGTAAAGACGGTATGATTTTGAATCAGTACGGGCATTAGTATATAGTAAAGAACCAGTACTACTTCACTACCAGTCTTTATTAACTCAGCACCACTCACTATAACTTTGCCACCATTCAACACAACTTCACTATCAGTAAATCCAACCTCACCACCGGTCAACGTTACATCACCAGCAGGTAACACAACTTCACCACCAGTCTACATGACCTCACCACCACTCAACATTACATCACAACCAGTCAATGCAACCACAACAGCCAACATTACTTCACCACAAGTCAATGCAATTGCACCACGAGTTAATGCAACCTCGTCACCAGTGAACATGATCTCCCCTCTAGTTAATGCAACATCACCACCAGCCAATATTACACCACACCCAGTTGATACAACCTCATCACCAGTCAATGCAATGTCACCACCACCCAACATTACATCACAACCAGTCAATTCAACATTACCACCCATCAACATGACATCACCATTAGTCAATGCAAGTTCACCACCAGTCAACACGTCATCACAACCAATCGACGTTACATCACTTGCAGATAATAAAACATCAGCAACAGTTCATACGACCTCACCATCAATACAAATTACAGCAACATCACTTAACATAACCTTCTCACCAGTCAACATGACATCAACACCAGTCAATACTACACCACTACCAATTAATAAAATCACAACATTGATACCAATCAACATTACATCACACCCACTGAATGTGACCTTACAACGGTCAGTGTTACATTGGAAACAGTCAATGCAACCTCAACATCAGTCAATATGACATCACTACCTGTCCATGTAACTTCACCACATGTTCACATGATATCTCCACTAGCTAATGCAACCTCATCACCAGTCAACTTAACCTCTACACCAGTTAATGCAACTTCACCACCAGTTAATAAAACATCACCACCAGTCAATGTAACAACATCACCAGTTAATGGTACTTCAAAAACAGTCAATGTAACCTTCCTACCAGTAAACATCACATCACCATCAGTTAATACAACCCCATCACTAGTAAACCTGACATCACCACCAGTCAATGCAACATCGACACCAGTCACAATTACATCACACCCAGTCAATGCAACCTCACCACCACTCAACGTTACATCCCTTCCAGGTTATAAAACTGATAAAACACCACCGATCAACAAGACCTCCCCACCATTCAATGCAACCTCACTGCCGACTTATGTAACCTCAGCACCACTCAACATTACATCACAGCCCATCACTGCAACCACCTCCCCCGGTAACATGACATCATCAACAGTTAACACAACCTCACCACCATTAAAAATGACATCACCACCACTTAATACAACCTTGTCACCAGTCAACATGACCTCACCATCAGTCAATACAACATCACTGCCAACGAATAAAACGTCACCACCAGTCAATGTTACGTCACCACCATTTAATACATCACCATTATTGAACACGACATCACCACCAGTTAAAGTTACATCACAACCATTTCATGCAACCTTCCCATCAGTCAATACATCAGCACCAGTCAACATTACATCACCACCAATTAATGAACCCTCACCACCAGTCACCACAATGTCATTGCTAGGTAATGCATTTTCTCCCACAGCCAATTTGCCAATGCAGTTTCATACATTTTCATAACAACTTCACGAACAGTTAATAACATATACTTGTTTTCTAGATAACATGTCATCTACAAAAATAAATATAGTTGCCTAATATATGTTTTTCACATCATTAGCATGTAATCTCTACATACTATGTTAATGCAACCTTTATTGCTTTACTTTTGTATACATTTTTAGTCATCACAAGCGCTCCACCACCACTCAATGCAACTTCACCACCAGTCACCATAACCTCACCACCACTCAATGCAACTTCATCACCAGCCAACATAACCTCAACACCATTCAATGCAACTACAACACCAGTCAACATGACCTCACCACCACTCAATGCAACTTCACCACCAGCAAACATGACCTCACCACCACTCAATGCAACTTCACCACCAGCAAACATGACCTCGCCAGCAGGTATTAGCATTACACAACCTGAAAAATATATTTGAACTCTCTTAAACTGAAAAGAGCAAATACTGTCATTTCATAAGTTCTCAACACACTTTTACGCAGAAAATCGCTAATGTAATTATCACAACTCAGTGCAACTTGCTGTCAGCAGTCTAATTTCCAATCAGCAATTGAGACAAGTATGTGACTACCACTTCTAGTTTATGAAATAACATGGCTCAACAAATTTACCAAAGCAGTCCATTGTTATAGTCTTTAATATATATGTTATATATATATAATAATAAACTTAATTAAAACAATTTCACCAACAGCCAACTTGACCTCGCCACCACTCAATGCGACTTCACCACCAGCCAACATGACCTCACCACCAGTCAACGTTACATCACCAGCAGGTAATACAACTACACCACCAGTCAACATGACCTTACCACCACTCAATGCAACTTCACCACTAGCCAACACGACCTCACCACCACTCAATGCAACTTCACCACCAGCAAACATGACCTCACCAGCAGGTATTTTCATTACACAACCTGAACAATAAATTTCGACTTTCTTAAACTGAAAAGAGCAAATACTGTCACTTCATAAGTTCTCAACACACTTTTACACTAGAAAATCCAATGTAATTATCACAACTGTGCAACTTGCTGTCACCAGTCTAATTTCCAATCAGCAGTTGAGACAAGTATGTAACTACGACTTTTAGTTTATGGAATAACATTGCTCAACAAATTTGCCAAAGCAGTCCATTGTTTTAGTCTTTAATATATATGCTATATATATAATAATTGACTTAATTGAAACAATTTCACCAACAGTCAATGTGACCTCACCAACACTCAATGCGAATTCACCACCAGCCAACGTGACCTCACCACCAGTCAATGTTACATCACCAGCAGGTAATACAACTTCACCACCAGTCAACATGACCTCATCACCACTCAACACAACTTCATCACCAGTCAACATGACATCACCACCAGTCAATGCAACTTCACCACCAGTGAACACAACGTCATTGCCAGGTAAATAATTTTTCCTATAACCAATTTATCAATTTAGTTTCCAAATCTTTTGTAATAATCACAACTAAAATCACAGTTTTTTAGTTAGCATGAGTGCTACACTAAGAAATGCAGCTGCGTGAGGTATCTTTATCACAATGTTAGCACTATAACTTGCACTTTTATATTTGTTAACGCAGCTTTTCTTGTTGTACTTTTATATTCATTTCTAGTGAACACAAGTTCTTCACCTGTAACAACAACACCACCAACAATCACAACTGTTGCTCCAACCACAACTACAACAGTTGCTCCAACTCAAGAGCCAAAAATTAACCTGGGATTCAAGTTGCAGAAAACTTTTACACAACAACTTACAAATACATCCTCGCCAGAGTTCAAGGAATTAGAAAACACAGTGACCACAGAGGCAAGTTTCTACATATTCAATTGAATAATTCATCTCTTTATGATGAAATCCCAGATGAAGCATAGACAGTTTAAATGACAGAACTTCAAACGTTTCATGTCTCCTTAATTTCTCTCAAAGTAGATCGACTTTGATTTTGTAGTGACAATGGATTGTCAATGTACAGTAATGTACAATGTTAACGCAAATACAGTCAGAAAAATGGATTTCACTTAAACAATAGACAAATACAATCAGAACAGTTTACATTTGTGTATTGCATGACAATATATTTTCAATACTCAAGTTTGACAAGGCAGGAACAGAGATACTTAGAGATGTGAGGTTTCACAAAATGTGATTAATGTCAGATGCAAATGATTATTATGACTGAACAGGAGAAACCACTTTTAAGCTAAAAAATAAAGTGCAAAATCAGAATAGTGAAGAAAGATGGAAAAGTTGTAGCATACTTTCAACTTTTTCTTGTATTTTAAAATTGTATCAATCTCATTAAAACTAATTTACAGCTCAACAAGGTGTATTCAGAAAAATATGGAGACAGCTTCAAACAAACTGTCATCAAGAGCTTCAGGTATGGAATATTGCTCCTGCTATTACATTTTACATAGTGCTAAAGTTTGATTTGTATGGTTTATAATAGGTTTAAGAACAAAGTGTTTTGATAGTATGAAAATATTTTTATTGTTTTTTTTCATTCATAGATGTACTTTTCATCGTTGACTTGGAGCCTTAGTTATACAACAATGGCCACAATGATCAAATAAGATTACAGCATTAAAAAAATTACTTTTCAAAAAATATTTATTTTACAGTCAAGGTTCCGTTGTGGTTGATGCTGAGCTGATATTCAACAATGCGACCACACTTCCAAATGCCAGTTCTGCAACTGAAACTTTGGCGACTGCTGTTTCCAGCGGTAACCTTTCCCTGAGTGTCAACACATCATCTATTACAGCAACCGGTAAGACCATATATAATTCCCAGATAATAATTTTGTAAAAATGACTAACCATTGAATGTTGAATTTTGAGAATGATTATTGCAAAGCACATATTTTTTATATGAGTACAAAATTATTTTTAAGACAACACAATTACTTATTTGATTATTGTTTTTTTCAGTTGTGATGACACAAACTGCAACCACAGCTGCACCTACAACACCGTTGAATACAACTCCCATCCCAGGTATTTTTTATAACACAACCTGTTCATGAAATTGTAAATCTATTAAGAGGCTGAGTTAGTTAGCTTCCAGTTACATCTGGAAGAGCTCCGTTCTGCCTGTTTCTCTCTTTGCTGTCTAGCTACTTAATCAGTTGTCAACACAATTTTGACAAGAACATAGAATGTAATTACTTTATTTTGTCTAATATTGGCTAGGGCCTTTATTTACCTCTGCAGAGAGAACGAGGCCTTTAGTGCAAGTAGGCTTTTATTAAAGAGAGGCCATCATTCCTAATCTATATCATTCTAAATGCCTGCAAATGAAACAAGTACCTATCCACCATTTCTAATCCTTGGAAAAACATGACTCAACAACTTTACCAAAACAATCATTATGAACTTCAATATTTTCAAAAATATATAATAATTAATTTAACCAACTACACCACCAGTCAGTGCAACTTCACCACCAGTCAACTTGACCTCGCCACCACTCAATGCAACTTCACCACCAGTCAACATGACTTCACCACCACTCAATGCAACTTCACCACCAGCCAACATGACCTCACCACCACTCAATGCAACTTCACCACCAGTCAACATGACCTCACTACCACTCACTGCAACTTCACCACCATCCAACATGACCTCACCAACAGGTACTGTCATAACATAACCTGACCATGAAATTTTATCTCTTACCTCGGAAAGATCAAATACTGTCACTTAATCAGTCCTCAGCACACCTTTACACTTAAAATCCAATGTAAGTATCACAATTCAATATAACTTCCTGTCATGACAGTCTGATTTCCAATCAGCAATTGAAACAAGTATCTAACTACCACTTCTAGTTTATGGAATAACATTGCTCAACAAATGTACCAAGGCAATCAATTGTTTTAGACTTATATATATAGATATTGTTCAAAGACATATAAGGTATTGAAAGTGGCAAAAAAATAAAATGGCAATTACAATTACATATATATGTACGCATATGCATTAAATATATAATAATTAACTTAAAACATCTTCATCCCCAGCCAACATGACCTCCCCACCACTCAACGCGACTTCACCACCAGCCAATGTGACCTCACCATCAGTCAATGTTACATCACCAGCTGGTAATACAACTTCACCACCAGTCAACATGACCTCACCACCACTTAACACAACATCACCACCAGTCAACATGACCTCACCACCACTCAATGCAACTTCACCACCAGTGAACACAACGTCATTACCATGTAATTAATTTTTTCCCATAACCAAGTTATCAATGTAGTTTCCAAAGTTTTTGTAACAATCACAACTAAAATCACACTTTTATAGGTAGCATGAGTGTTGCACTAAGAAATGCAGCTGCGTGAGGTATCTTTATCACAATGTTAGCAATAACTTGCACTTTTATATTTATTAACACAGCTTTTCTTGTTGTACTTTTTTATTCATTTCTAGTGAACACAAGTTCTTCACCTGTAACAACAACACCACCAACAATCACAACTGTTGTTCCAACCACAACTACAACAGTTGCCCCAACTCAAGAGCCAAAAATCAACCTGGGATTCAAGTTGCAGAAAAATTTCACACAACAACTTACAAATGCATCCTCACCAGAGTTCAAGGAATTAGAAAACACAGTGACCACAGAGGCAAGTTTCTACATATTCGATTGCATTACTCATCTCTCTATGATGAAATCCCAGATGAAATGTAGAAAGTTTAGATGACAGAACTTCAAACGTTTCCTGTCTCCTTAATTTCTCTCAAAGTAGATCGACTTTGATTTTGTAGTGACAATGGATTGTCAATGTACAATAGCAGGTAACATACAATGTTAACGCAAATACAGTCAGAAAAATGGATTTCACTTAAACAATAGACAAATACAATCAGAACAGTTTACATTTGTGTATTGCATGACAATATATTTTCAATACTCAAGTTTGACAAGGCAGGAACAGAGATACTTAGAAATGTGAGGTTTCACAAAATGTGAATAATGTCAGATGCAAATGATTATTATGACTGAACTGGAGAAACTATTTTTAAGCTAAAAAATAAAGTGCAAAATCAGAGTAGTGAAGAAAGATTTAAAAGTTGTAGCATACTTTCAACTTTTTCTTGTATTTTAAAATTGTATCAATCTCATTAAAACTAATTTACAGCTCAACAAGGTGTATTCACAAAAATATGGAGACAGCTTCAATCGAACTGTCATCAAGGGCTTCAGGTATGGAATATTGCTCCTGCTATTACATTTTACATAGTTGCTTTTTCTGGTTTGCTAATAAATACATTTTTATTTGCTGATAATATGAATTGATAGGATTTTCGTGCTAAAGATTGATTTGTATGGTTTATAATAAGTTTAAGAACAAAGTGTTTTGATAGTATGAAAATATTTTTATTGTTTTTTTTCATTCATAGATGTACTTTTCATCGTTGACTTGGAGCCTTAGTTATACAACAATGGCCACAATGATCAAATAAGATTACAGCATTAAAAAAATTACTTTTCAAAAAATATTTATTTTACAGTCAAGGTTCCGTTGTGGTTGATGCTGAGCTGATATTCAACAATGCGACCAAACTTCCAAATGCCAGTTCTGCAACTGAAACTTTGGCGACTGCTGTTTCCAGCGGTAACCTTTCCCTGAGTGTCAACACATCATCTATTACAGCAACCGGTAAGACCATATATAATTCCCAGATAATAATTTTGTAAAAATGACTAACCATTGAATGTTGAATTTTGAGAATGATTATTGCAAAGCACATATTGTTTATATGAGTACAAAAATATCTTTAAGACAACACAATTACTTATTTGATTATTGTTTTTTTCAGTTGTGATGACACAAACTGCAACCACAGCTGCATCTACAACACCGTTGAATACAACTCCCATCGCAGGTATTTTTTATAACACAACCTGTTCATGAAATTGTAAATCTACTAAGAGGCTGAGTTAGTTAGCTTCCAGTTACATCTGGAAGAGCTCCGTTATGCCTGTTTCTCTCTTTGCTGTCTAGCTACTTAATCAGTTGTCAACACAATTTTGACAAGAACATATAATGTAATTACTTTATTTTGTCTAATATTGGCTAGGGCCTTTATTTACCTCTGCAGAGAGAACGAGACCTTTAGTGCAAGTAGGCTTTTATTAAAGAGAGGCCATCATTCCTAATCTATATCATTCTAAATGCCTGCAAATGACACAAGTACCTATCCACCATTTCTAATCCTTGGAAAAACATGACTCAACAACTTTACCAAAACAATCAATATGAACTTTAATATTTTCAAAAATATATAATAATTAATTTAACCAACTACACCACCAGTCAGTGCAACTTCACCACCAGTCAACTTGACCTCGCCACCACTCAATGCAACTTCACCACCAGCCAACATGACTTCACCACCACTCACTGCAACTACACCACCAGTCAACATAACCTCACCACCACTCACTGCAACTTCACCACCATCCAACATGACCTCACCAACAGGTACTGTCATAACATAACCTGACCATGAAATTTTATCTCTTACCTCGGAAAGATCAAATACTGTCACTTAATCAGTCCTCAGCACACCTTTACACTTAAAATCCAATGTAAGTATCACAATTCAATATAACTTCCTGTCATGACAGTCTGATTTCCAATCACCAATTGAAACAAGTATCTAACTACCACTTCTAGTTTATGGAATAACATTGCTCAACAAATGTACCAAGGCAATCAATTGTTTTAGACTTATATATATATAGATATTGTTCAAAGACATATAAGGTATTGAAAGTGGCAAAAAAAATAAAATGGCAATTACAATTACATATATATGTACGCATATGCATTAAATATATAATAATTAACTTAAAACAACTTCATCCCCAGCCAACATGACCTCCCCACCACTCAACGCGACTTCACCACCAGCCAACGTGACCTCACCATCAGTCAATGTTACATCACCAGCTGGTAATACAACTTCACCACCAGTCAACATGACATCACCACCACTTAACACAACATCACCACCAGTCAACATGACCTCACTACCACTCAATGCAACTTCACCACCAGTGAACACAACGTCATTACCATGTAATTAATTTTTTCCCATAACCAAGTTATCAATGTAGTTTCCAAAGTTTTTGTAACAATCACAACTAAAATCACACTTTTATAGGTAGCATGAGTGTTGCACTAAGAAATGCAGCTGCGTGAGGTATCTTTATCACAATGTTAGCAATAACTTGCACTTTTATATTTATTAACACAGCTTTTCTTGTTGTACTTTTTTATTCATTTCTAGTGAACACAAGTTCTTCACCTGTAACAACAACACCACCAACAATCACAACTGTTGCTCCAACCACAACTACAACAGTTGCCCCAACTCAAGAGCCAAAAATCAACCTGGGATTCAAGTTGCAGAAAAATTTCACACAACAACTTACAAATGCATCCTCACCAGAGTTCAAGGAATTAGAAAACACAGTGACCACAGAGGCAAGTTTCTACATATTCGATTGCATTACTCATCTCTCTATGATGAAATCCCAGATGAAATGTAGAAAGTTTAGATGACAGAACTTCAAACGTTTCCTGTCTCCTTAATTTCTCTCAAAGTAGATCGACTTTGATTTTGTAGTGACAATGGATTGTCAATGTACAATAGCAGGTAACATACAATGTTAACGCAAATACAGTCAGAAAAATGGATTTCACTTAAACAATAGACAAATACAATCAGAACAGTTTACATTTGTGTATTGCATGACAATATATTTTCAATACTCAAGTTTGACAAGGCAGGAACAGAGATACTTAGAAATGTGAGGTTTCACAAAATGTGAATAATGTCAGATGCAAATGATTATTATGACTGAACTGGAGAAACTATTTTTAAGCTAAAAAATAAAGTGCAAAATCAGAGTAGTGAAGAAAGATTTAAAAGTTGTAGCATACTTTCAACTTTTTCTTGTATTTTAAAATTGTATCAATCTCATTAAAACTAATTTACAGCTCAACAAGGTGTATTCACAAAAATATGGAGACAGCTTCAATCGAACTGTCATCAAGGGCTTCAGGTATGGAATATTGCTCCTGCTATTACATTTTACATAGTTGCTTTTTCTGGTTTGCTAATAAATACATTTTTATTTGCTGATAATATGAATTGATAGGATTTTCGTGCTAAAGATTGATTTGTATGGTTTATAATAAGTTTAAGAACAAAGTGTTTTGATAGTATGAAAATATTTTTATTGTTTTTTTTCATTCATAGATGTACTTTTCATCGTTGACTTGGAGCCTTAGTTATACAACAATGGCCACAATGATCAAATAAGATTGCAGCATTAAAAAAATTACTTTTCAAAAAATATTTATTTTACAGTCAAGGTTCCGTTGTGGTTGATGCTGAGCTGATATTCAACAATGCGACCACACTTCCAAATGCCAGTTCTGCAACTGAAACTTTGGCGACTGCTGTTTCCAGCGGTAACCTTTCCCTGAGTGTCAACACATCATCTATTACAGCAACCGGTAAGACCATATATAATTCCCAGATAATAATTTTGTAAAAATGACTAACCATTGAATGTTGAATTTTGAGAATGATTATTGCAAAGCACATATTGTTTATATGAGTACAAAAATATTTTTAAGACAACACAATTACTTATTTGATTATTGTTTTTTTCAGTTGTGATGACACAAACTGCAACCACAGCTGCATCTACAACACCGTTGAATACAACTCCCATCCCAGGTATTTTTTATAACACAACCTGTTCATGAAATTGTAAATCTACTAAGAGGCTGAGTTAGTTAGCTTCCAGTTACATCTGGAAGAGCTCCGTTATGCCTGTTTCTCTCTTTGCTGTCTAGCTACTTAATCAGTTGTCAACACAATTTTGACAAGAACATATAATGTAATTACTTTATTTTGTCTAATATTGGCTAGGGCCTTTATTTACCTCTGCAGAGAGAACGAGACCTTTAGTGCAAGTAGGCTTTTATTAAAGAGAGGCCATCATTCCTAATCTATATCATTCTAAATGCCTGCAAATGACACAAGTACCTATCCACCATTTCTAATCCTTGGAAAAACATGACTCAACAACTTTACCAAAACAATCAATATGAACTTTAATATTTTCAAAAATATATAATAATTAATTTAACCAACTACACCACCAGTCAGTGCAACTTCACCACCAGTCAACTTGACCTCGCCACCACTCAATCCAACTTCACCACCAGTCAACATGACTTCACCACCACTCACTGCAACTACACCACCAGTCACTGCAACTTCACCACCATCCAACATGACCTCACCAACAGGTACTGTCATAACATAACCTGACCATGAAATTTTATCTCTTACCTCGGAAAGATCAAATACTGTCACTTAATCAGTCCTCAGCACACCTTTACACTTAAAATCCAATGTAAGTTTCACAATTCAATATAACTTCCTATCATGACAGTCTGATTTCCAATCAGCAATTGAAACAAGTATCTAACTACCACTTCTAGTTTATGGAATAACATTGCTCAACAAATGTATCAAAGCAATCAATTGTTTTAGACTTATATATATATAGATATTGTTCAAAGACATATAAGGTATTGAAAGTGGCAAAAAAATTAAATGGCAAGTACAATTACATATATATGTACACATATGTATTAAATATATAATAATTAACTTAAAACAACTTCATCCCCAGCCAACATGACCTCCCCACCACTCAACGCGACTTCACCACCAGCCAACGTGACCTCACCATCAGTCAACATTACATCACCAGCTGGTAATACAACTTCACCACCAGTCAACATGACCTCACCACCACTTAACACAACATCACCACCAGTCAACATGACCTCACCACCACTCAATGCAACTTCACCACCAGTCAACATGATTTCACCACCACTCAATGCAACTTCACCACCAGTCAACATGACTTCACCACCAGCCAACATAACCTCACCACCACTCAATGCAACTTCACCACCAGTCAACATGACCTCACCACCACTCACTGCAACTACACCACCAGTCAACATAACCTCACCAGCACTCAATGCAACTTCACCACCAGTCAACATGACCTCACCACCACTCACTGCAACTTCACCACCATCCAACATGACCTCACCAACAGGTACTGTCATAACATAACCTGACCATGAAATTTTAACTCTTACCTCGGAAAGATCAAATACTGTCACTTAATCAGTCCTCAGCACACCTTTACACTAAAAATACAATGTAAGTATCACAATTCAATATAACTTCCTGTCATGACAGTCTGATTTCCAATCAGCAATTGAAACAAGTATCTAACTACCACTTCTAGTTTATGGAATAACATTGCTCAACAAATGTACCAAGGCAATCAATTGTTTTAGACTTATATATATAGATATTGTTCAAAGACATATAAGGTATTGAAAGTGGCAAAAAAATAAAATGGCAAGTACAATTACATATATATGTACCCATATGTATTAAATATATAATAATTAACTTAAAACAACTTCATCCCCAGCCAACATGACCTCCCCACCACTCAACGCAACTTCACCACCAGCCAACGTGACCTCACCATCAGTCAATGTTACATCACCAGCTGGTAATACAACTTCACCACCAGTCAACATGACATCACCACCACTTAACACAACATCACCACCAGTCAACATGACCTCACCACCACTCAATGCAACTTCACCACCAGTGAACACAACGTCATTACCATGTAATTAATTTTTTCCCATAACCAAGTTATCAATGTAGTTTCCAAAGTTTTTGTAACAATCACAACTAAAATCACACTTTTCTCGACAGCATGATTGTTGCACTAAGAAATGCAGCTGCGTGAGGTATCTTTATCACAATGTTAGCAATAACTTGCACTTTTATATTTATTAACACAGCTTTTCTTGTTGTACTTTTTTATTCATTTCTAGTGAACACAAGTTCTTCACCTGTTACAACAACACCACCAACAATCACAACTGTTGTTCCAACTACAACAGTTGCCCCAACTCAAGAGCCAAAAATCAACCTGGGATTCAAGTTGCAGAAAAATTTCACACAACAACTTACAAATGCATCCTCACCAGAGTTCAAGGAATTAGAAAACACAGTGACCACAGAGGCAAGTTTCTACATATTCGATTGCATTACTCATCTCTCTATGATGAAATCCCAGATGAAACGTAGAAAGTTTAGATGACAGAACTTCAAACGTTTCCTGTCTCCTTAATTTCTCTCAAAGTAGATCGACTTTGATTTTGTAGTGACAATGGATTGTCAATGTACAATAGCAGGTAATATACAATGTTAACGCAAATGAAGTCAGAAAAATGGATTTCACTTAAACAATAGACAAATACAATCAGAACAGTTTACATTTGTGTATTGCATAGCGATATATTTTCAATACTCAAGTTTGACATGGCAGGAACAGAGATACTTAGAAATGTGAGGTTTCACAAAATGTGAATAATGTCAGATGCAAATGATTATTATGACTGAACAGGAGAAACCACTTTTAAGCTAAAAAATAAAGTGCAAAATCAGAGTAGTGAAGAAAGATGGAAAAGTTGTAGCATACTTTCAACTTTTTCTTGTATTTTAAAATTGTATCAATCTCATTAAAACTAATTTACAGCTCAACAAGGTGTATTCAGAAAAATATGGAGACAGCTTCAAACGAACTGTCATCAAGAGCTTCAGGTATGGAATATTGCTCCTGCTATTACATTTTACATAGTGCTAAAGTTTGATTTGTATGGTTTATAATAGGTTTAAGAACAAAGTGTTTTGATTGTACAGTATGAACATATTTTTATTGTTTTTTTTCATTCATAGATGTACTTTGTATTGTTGACTTGGAGCCTTAGTTATACAACAATGTCCACAATGATCAAATAAGATTACAGCATTATAAAATAACTTTTCAAAAATATTTATTTTACAGTCAAGGTTCCGTTGTGGTTGATGCTGAGCTGATATTCAACAATGCGACCACACTACCAAATGCCAGTTCTGCCATTGAAACTTTGGCGACTGCTGTTTCCAGCGGTAACCTTTCCCTGAGTGTCAACACATCATCTATTACAGCAACCGGTAAGACCATATATAATTCCCAGATAATAATTTTGTAAAAATGACTAACCATTGAATGTTGAATTTTGAGAATGATTATTGCAAAGCACATATTGTTTATATGAGTACAAAAATATTTTTAAGACAACACAATTACTTATTTGATTATTGTTTTTTTCAGTTGTGATGACACAAACTGCAACCACAGCTGCACCTACAACACCGTTGAATACAACTCCCATCCCAGGTATTTTTTATAACACAACCTGTTCATGAAATTGTAAATCTATTAAGAGGCTGAGTTAGTTAGCTTCCAGTTACATCTGGAAGAGCTCCGTTCTGCCTGTTTCTCTCTTTGCTGTCTAGCTACTTAATCAGTTGTCAACACAATTTTGACAAGTACATAGAATGTAATTACCTTATTTTGTCTAATATTGGCTAGAGCCTTTATTTACCTCTGCAGAGAGAATGAGACCTTTAGTGCAAGTAGGCTTTTATTAAAGAGAGGCCATCATTTCTAATCTATATCATTCTAAATGCCTGCAAATGACATAAGTACCTATCCACCATTTCTAATCCAAAACATGACTCAACAACTTTACCAAAACAATCATTATGAACTTTAATATTTTCAAAAATATATAATAATTAATTAACCAACTACACCACCAGTCAATGCGACTTCACAACCAGTCAACTTGACCTCGCCACCACTCAATGCAACTTCACCACCAGTCAACATGACTTCACCACCACTCAATGCAACTTCACCACCAGCCAACATGACCTCACCACCACTCACTGCAACTTCACCACCATCCAACATGACCTCACCAACAGGTACTGTCATAACATAACCTGACCATAAAATTTTAACTCTTACCTTGGAAAGATCAAATACTGTCACTTAATCAGTCCTCAGCACACCTTTACACTTAAAATCCAATGTAAGTATCACAATTCAATATAACTTCCTGTCATGACAGTCTGATTTCCAATCAGCAATTGAAACAAGTATCTAACTACCACTTCTAGTTTATGGAATAACATTGCTCAACAAATGTACCAACGCAATCAATTGTTTTAGACTTTTTATATACACACAGAAAAAGGTGCTAAAATCACATAGACCGTATATATAGATATTGTTCAAAGACATATAAGGTATTGAACGTGGCAAAAAAATAAAATGGCAAGTACAATTACATATATATGTACACATATGTATTAAATATATAATAATTAACTTAAAACAACCTCATCCCCAGCCAACATGACCTCCCCACCACTCAACGCGACTTCACCACCAGCCAATGTGACCTCACCACCAGTCAACGTTACATCACCAGCTGGTAATACAACTTCACCACCAGTCAACATGACCTCACCACCACTTAACACAACTTCACCACCAGTCAACATGACCTCACCACCACTTAACACAACTTCACCACCAGTCAACATGACCTCTCCACCACTCACTGCAACTACACCACCAGTCAACATAACCTCACCACCACTCAATGCAACTTCACCACCAGTCAACATGACCTCACCACCACTTACTACAACTTCACCACCAGTCAACATGACCTCACCACCACTGAACACAACTTCACCACCAGTCAACATGACCTCACCACCACTTACTACAACTTCACCACCAGTCAACATGACCTCACCACCACTGAACACAACTTCACCACCAGTCACCATGACCTCACCACCACTCAATGCAACTTCACCACCAGTCAACATGACCTCACCACCACTCAATGCAACTTCACCACCAGCAAACATGACCTCACCAACAGGTATTGTCATAACACAACCTGAACAATACATTTGAACTTTCTTAAACTGAAAAGATCAAATGCTGTCTCTTCATCAGTTCTCAACACACTTTTACACTTCCGATGTAAGTATCAAAAATTAAGTGTAACTTGCTGTCAGCAGTCTGATTTCCAATCAGCAATTGACACAAGTATGTAACTACCACTTCTAGGTCATGGAATAACAAGGCTCAACAAATTTAACAAAGCAATCAATTGCTGTAGATTTTTTATTGTATATATATATATATATATATATATGTGGGGGTGTGTGGGTGTGGGTGTGTGTGTGTATAGAAACATATATACATATATAGGTGTGTATATATATATACATATATATTTATATTAGGGTTGTTAATCGATTAAAATATATTTTGTACTTCTAGGCAATGCAACCTCCCCGCCAGTAAGTGGAACATCAACACGACCAGTTGTCATAACGGATGCTCCAACTCAAACAACAGCTGCCCCAGCAGACTCAAAGCTCAAGTTGGGATTTAGCATGGTGAAAACCTTTGAGACAGCATTTGCTAACAAAACGTCTTCAGAGTTTAAGGCTTTAGCTGCCGAAGTAACAACAGCAGTAAGTACAATTATATTTTTTATTAACCTTTCAAATGTAATTCTAAATAAACCATAAAAGTGAATGTACTGGCCAAGTTTTTCAGTTATGCTATATGTGACACAATATTTGACACTGGTGATTGTTAAAGGGCCAAATTAGGGCTTCTGCGGTGAGGGAATTTCCCCTGCGGTCAGGGTGGCTCAACAGCATTGTATACGGTCTATGTGATTTTAGCACCTTTTTCTGTGTGTATATAAAAATCAAGATATGCTAGTCTGATTATGTGTCGGCAAAATGGAACAGCAGTGCCTGATGAACACAGAAAACCCTTTAAATCGTGATGTGGCAGGAAACAATGATGGCCTATTCATACAAACCCCAAGCCCAGTTCTGTTATGAGGGGCTTAGGGCTATGTAAGCTAGTGCTCAGCATGTAAGACACATATTGCAGGATCCTCAAGAGCCACCGGAGCAGACAGGACCAGGGGATTTGCCAAATGTCCAATTCACACACCTTTAAGGGTAAAATAAGAAGGCCTAATCTCACAGAAAAATAGGAAAAACATGAACATAGCGCAGTTGTGGTGGCTTCTTGCCATCCACTACGGTTGACTGTTCCATAGTCTATGTCTACCTACTGCAATATTGTGGTTACTGCAACAGCACTAGGCCAGACAAATAATGTTATCATACAATGGATATTGTACAAAAAAAAAAATGAATACATACAGATGGACAGTGAAGTCTGGCAGTGTATCTTGCGTTTAAATAAACCAGGAGAATGGATTACCAAACATACATTATCATGATATAATAGAAACTCTTTCACATCTTATTTTTAAATATTACTAACTGTTTGTAAATTTCATTTCTACAGCTTGATGAACTCTACAAAAATATATATGGACTCCTTTTTCTTCGATCTGTGATCAACTCTTTCAGGTATATCACATTTCTCTTTATCTAACATTTGAGGGAAAAAACAATAATGAATAAAAAGTATGATAATAATGATATATGCTTTATTAAAGGTGTATGTATTGAATTGTAAATAATCCATTTCCACTTGGAAGATTTATTTCATTAAATGAAATGTAATGGTTAAATTAGTCAGCAGATTCAAGTACAAAATATGCTTACCTAGAAATTTCGAAACATTGGTGTAAATTGTTGTCATTGGGTCATTAGCGCATACAAGCAATGCACAGTTATCACAAATGTCTATCCATATTTTAAAATCAGGTTGTTAACATTAACAATTTTGTTGTCATAAATTGTTTGCATTATGTTAACATTTTATATTGAGCTGTCACAGATAAAAGACAATAGTAATTATAATAATAATAATTTATCTTACAGTAATGGTTCAGTTGTGGTAGATGCTGAGCTGGTATTTAACAATGCCAGCTCAGTACCAGAGACTAATGCTGCGGAAACAGTCCTGGTGCAGGCAGTATCCAACAGTTCCAACTTCTCCCTCCCAGTGAATCCATCAACCGTGACTGCAACAAGTAAGAGTTGTTTTATATGCTTTGTTTGGTGATTGTTATGAAATACAGTTTCCAGAGCTGCATTTATTACTGCTTGTAAAGGTCCCGCAAATGTAACAACAGTCTAAATTCTGTTGTTACAGGAATTAGTACATCAACAGTTGCACCTACTACTGCTGCTACAACTGCGACTGCTACTCCAACTGCAACTACAAAGACTGCCGCTGCAACTACAAAGACTGCCGCCGCAACCACAAAGACTGCCGCCGCAACCACAAAGACTGCCCCCGCAACTACAAAGACTGCCGCCGCAACCACAAAGACTGCCCCCACAACTACAAAGACTGCCGCCGCAACCACAAAGACTGCCCCCGCAACTACAAAGACTGCCGCCGCAACCACAAAGACTGCCCCCGCAACTACAAAGACTGCCGCCGCAACCACAAAGACTGCCGCTGCAACTACTACGACTGTTGCTGCAAGTACAACTACTGCATCAACAAATCCTCCTTCATCCAGTGAGGGAACTCTGGGTCTTACGTTTAGTCTCAACCAAACATTTACATCAGATCTCTCTGACTCATCCACAACAGCATATAAGACTTTAGCTGCAACAGTGATCGCAGAGGTAAGATGTCTATGCCTTATAACAGTAAGCTTCTTACAACAAACCACCAAAATTGAGATTTTACTTTGTAACAGAAATCAATCTGATCAGCATGCACACTCAATATGAGAATACTCCTGTTACAAACATTTTTTGAATTGACGTAGGCTGAAATTTGATCATTCTGGGCTGTAATAGCCAACATTATTCTTGAAATTCATGTTGTTACCCTTTTTTTCCCTTAATTTGCCCAATATTTTTGGTAGTACTGCCTGGTAAATGTTATCTGATCTTGTATGCATATTCAGTTAATGAAGGCTAACCTTTCGATTAAGATTTTGTAGCCTCCAAACATAAAAAGACACACAAACCTTTGTACCACTGCCATGAAAAAGAATCAAGGGAAACAGATATCATTTTAGATAAATGGTCGGATAAATGATCCTTCTTTTTCATACTGGCTCATTTACATTTAAGACTAAATTCATTAATCATAAGAAGGCAAAATAGATACTATGTGTTTTTACTATGCCTTCAAACTTCAGCAATGCTCCTGCCTTGCAGGGCAATCAGGAAACTTGCGTGTATGCAGTAAACTGTTCATTGGTGCTCTCTGTCAGTACTTGTATTTTGAATTGCAAATGGCATTATTGTTCTCTTTCAGATAAACAAAGTGGCTACAAGCCTCTATGGATCGTCTTTCCTTCGGTCCATTATTAACTCATTCAAGTAAGACTATATTTTAAAAACTAAATTTTGCTAGACATTTGCCGCTAATTTTTCTATTAAAAATGTTGCTTTCTCTAATTTGTCATTGTAGGAGTGGATCAGTGGTTGTCGACATGACTCTTGTGTACAAAGATAAAAACTCAGTTCCTGCAGCAAACATTGCCACTGAAGCATTAAGCAAAGAACTCGGCTCCTCCACTACCCTGAACGTTGTAACAGGCAGTGTTTCTGCACGTAAGTTATTGGAAACTTATATCAAACTTAATACAAGTTTTATTTATGAGTATATCTAATCAAATGCTTGTCATATTTTAAATAACTTTAAAATATAAGAGAAAGATGAGCTTTCAATTTAGGGTTTTAGCTTTCTGTTAAGCCTGCATTTTGAGCTTGTGTGAAATAACTATTGACTAATACTCAACTTTTTCTAATATTTCAGAGTCAACATCAACATCAAGCAGCCCTCCTCAACCCACAATGATCTCATTGTCAGTCTTGTCACTTATACTGGTGGCTGTGGCACAGATGCTGACAGACTTGTAGCCCGTATCCAAAGCAGACACTAACTTGACCTAAGTGCCCAGTTTTTACTATGCAATCAAGTGTGGAAAAAAATCAATGTTCTAACAAACCAAAAATGAACAACATAACAAATGTACATGATGAAACTAACCAGTAGAATGTGTGCTTTGTTTTTCAGTATTTTCCACATTTGATGTTATAATCACTTGTGTATTAATTACATCTTATTTAAAATACTAATCATTAATATTTTAAGGTAAAAAAAATACCATATTTAATACTTTATTTTGCTTTTTGTAGTTGCTTCTTTTAAGCATATTTGTCTTTTTTAAAAAATGCTTCTTAATAGGCATTTTTTTCATTTTGGCATTGTTAACATTTAAAAAACACAAATACACAGTGGACAATGTACTAAATATTTATTTCCAATGAAAAGCATTGTGCAATTCAGTAGACATAATTTTCATCCAATGCCATTGTAAAGTGTGAATGAAGGAATAGGCGAACAGTTAATGTACTGTGGAAACAATTTGGAAGTAATATAATCTTCATGTCATAGACCAATGAGTCATATTCGTCTGAGACAAACCAATTATGTTTGGTGTTTTTATATTTAACCATAAAGACGATCCTTTCCTAACCATAACCATGAAGCTTTATGTACCTAACCTAAAATACACCACAACTTATGTGTGGTAATATGTTAGCATTGAACATTCTAAAGCATTGCCATTCAGCATAAAGAGGGGTCTGATATCAACTGAATAGTGTGGCAAGTGGATTGCTGAGTGGATTGTGCTGAAGATTTCATATTGAATACTGATTCTGACTGTATGATTTTGAGAAGGGGAATAATAAAAATGTGCATCATCATTAATGTGTAAGCCTGGTGGTTTTTCCAAATTATTTGTGTTCCTTATTTTTTACAAGATTATTAAAAATCAGATTTTACCCTTTACATATTTGTAAATCAAGGACAATTTTGACATTTGGAATTAGTGGTGTGATTTAAAGGTTTGTGATGACTGATTGGAATTTGACTGTTTATTTTTTGTATCTGTTACTGTCCACAACAAAGTTTATGATCTTGAGTGGATTTCAGGGGAATACAAGCAAATACATATATATTCATAATGTATTATATTTTATTAATGTATCAATTTGAAGCTGGTCTTTCCTGCATTTCTCATTGTATAATTTACCTAGCTATATTCAGACTCATAATTGCTGCAGGGGACAGGGGGTAACATGCCCACCAATGAAATAGGGAAGTTTTCCCCCTGCAATATTTGTAATTGACATGACATCAGATTCCCTCAAAAGCTGAAAGAAATGTATTTTTCCCAGAGTTGAACCAACTCCAAAACACACTGGATGTGTATCAGAAAACTTCCTGTGTCACATTTGAAATTATATCAACCAGCAACAGTGAACACAACTGTCATGGAAATTGTCTGAACACACTTACCACAAATATGAAATAATACACAAACACTGCTGGGTTGAAGATTAAACAATTAGGACTTTAAAATGTCAAAGAGACAGCATACATACAGAATGACATCAGCTCACCTCAACGAGCAAAGAGTATGGCTAAACTATTATAGTTTCTGAGAGAACAAAGAAATATTTTGGTCAAAAATATAAGCCTATATAATATTATCCAATAGAAGATGATCACAGAGCAGAACATATATGCATAGGCACATCCTACACCGGACATAGGACCCTAAAAAAACAAGAGCATCCCATTGTAAATATTTTCTTGACACTTAACAATAGGGTCCCCACACCGTCTTTCTTATTTGGACATTGGCCAAGTTAGAAGATGAGCTAAGTTCCAGAGTAAGATCCAAACTTGTCCTCTAACCAATCACATCACCGAAAAAAAGTCATCATTCCTACAGGATCCCGACATGGACAAAAGTCCTGAATTTACAATAAAGCAACACGTTTTTAAAAAATTGGATAAATATAGGCTGACTAAATGTTTATAGGTCATTAGAAACATCTAGACTTTTTATTTCCACTCCGGTTTTAAAGCAGAGCTTCTAACAAACACAGATCATTATTACTGTAGCTACACTAAACACATAATGATGATTTTAACTACATGTTAATGGTGCAAAGTATAGTTTATCCCCAGAGTGAAGCTGATTGTGGATGAGTATAGACTCCGATTTATCACTGCAGCTCAGAATAACATGAAAAAACTGTGTGATGATCACTGGAAATAATGAAAGATCCTCTTTTATTAAAAAAAATCCATACACTATTAATTTTCTTCAGTGATTATAAATGTAACACTTGGATCAGATAGATCTCAGTCATTAACTACGTTTCGTCTCTTTGCTTCAGCAGCAGATACAGTCTGACATGTAGGCTATATTTTATTCTTATGTGAGATATTCAGAATGATTCATTCATTATCAAAATACTCACTCTGATTAATATTTTAAGTCACACTAATACCTGTTCATTGTGCCCTAAACTACTCCTAATATATTGGAAATCATTTCTAGTGTTTTCTGTTAAATTAGAAAAGATGATGTGTGTAAAATGCGCAATTATAAGGGAACTACAGACATATATTCAGGCAATACAGAACTGAGGTAAACTACATGAAAGAATAAGGCTGGTATCTTGTTCTGTTGTATGGTTACTCTCGTTTATGTTTCGCCTCATTGCATATGACTTTTTGCGGTGCGTAAAGCATACTTTTGTCCGCACATGCGCCTCACCATTCCCTCTCATATCATAGGCTACAGCTGTGTACAGTAACGGTGCTGATTTCTTAATGAATGAATGCATGCAGATGATGAGTATACTTAAGAAAAAAAAGAAATACAGTAGCAGCAGCAAAAGAACATGAGCTGACGTGGCAGAAAATTACCAACCGAGTCAATGTGTGAGTATTAATGAAAAAAAGTTTTGTCTCGAGTGTTCCACTTATTCAACATTTATATTCTGTGTATGTGTTTGTGTGTGACACATTTAATATTCATGCAGACCCCAACAGGTACAAAACGCAGGCCTACTTGGCAGCAACTGAATATGAAATATATAAAAATATAGCTCAAACAAGTCAGGTATAATTTCATTACAAGCAATTGTGATGTTGTTTAGCCTGCCCTCATTAAACAACATTCAGTGGCTACATTCAACATGTGATATATTTCAGTATTTAGTGAAATCTTCTAAGCAAAAAAGAGAGTCAATTTTTCAGCCATCCCAACACTACCAGTATCTATTTAATATTGTATATTATTATACGGCTGTGGCTCAGGAGGTAGAGCGGTCGTCCACCAATTGGAAGATTGGCGGTTCGATTCCTGGCTCCTCCAGTCCACATGTCGATGTGTCCTTGGGCAAGACACTTAACCCCAAATTGCTCCCGTTGCTGTGCCATCAGTGTATGAATGTGTGTGAATGGGGTGAATGAAATGTATTGTAAAGCGCTTTGAGTGGTCGAAAAGACTAAGGCGCTATATAAGTACAGGCCATTTACCATTTACCATTTATATTTGAAAGCCTAAATGCCTTTATACATTGATTGGATCTGAGCTATCTCTACTTGCTAAATCTTATGCTATGTGTTAGCTCAGTCCGTGTGTTCGTTAATGAAAGAATAGGAGAAGATGAGCGGTCTCAACAGGCTATTTTATTTAGCAGTAAATGAATAAAACATACAGAGCTCTGGGTCGAGATTTCCTATCCCTGACTAACATTGTCTGTCGTCAGTTCACGAAGTCTGACCCCTATCTCTTCCTAACCCAGTCTTATATACAATTCAGAATGGTTATGCAATGTGAGGTGTGGTCTCCTGGTGGGCAGGTGATCGGACTCCCTCCTCCATCTTCTCATGTGTCCTTCCTGTGACCTGCTTAAGCAACGTCCAGGGTTGGTATGATAGTTCCTGTCTCTGAAACTACAGAATCACAAGGCCTCCTGTATCCCTGAGTACAGAACAATAGCCCCTGAGTACAGAACAATAGCCCCTGAGATAATGATGATGACTTCCTAATCATTACTGATTGAGAGAAGCACTGTTCTGTCTTTACCCCTGCAATGTGATAATCATGTCTTTACCAAAGGTCAACTGTCTTCCAGCTGGGATGCATTCTTATTACACAACAAGCTTACTGCTTTCAAATTGTTACACATAGGACCACATATTTATATGAAACAAACAATAAAGTAATTAATCCCCTTATCTGATATTTTAGCAGTGGCCAATTCATAGCATATATCTACAACATACAACACTACCAAAGTGTAAACGTTTCAGTGCAAGAGTCACATTTCTTTTTTCTTTTTTTTTTTAAAGATTTATGTTTGGGCACTTTCACCTTAATTTAACATTAGCTGGTATAGAGGTTGACAGGAAACAGGGAGAGAAAAGGAGTGGAAAGACCTGCAGGAATCGCAGGTGCTCGCTGGAATCGAACCAGGGATACTGTCATTATGAGGCATGCGCAGTAACCACTTGGCTATCATAACTTTAAAACATTACGTCTCTGACAGCCTGACAGACGGTTGCCTTGGTAACATGCTCAGCGTCACAGATGTTACATATAAAACTGCCATTGGCAAAGAAAAAAACAAAGTGCAACACAAAAAACTTGTTCTGAACTGAGAGCATGTCCACGATGTGTCGTACAGATGATACGAGGGCTGAAAATATTGATCAGATAAAATGATCGATTGTAGACTACAGAAAAACGGAAACACTCAAACAGAACATCATCAGAGATAAAACATCCCAGCGGGGTCTGATCACCCTCTGATGGAGATTTCTGCTTCGTATTTGTGCTTCAATATTAACTAACTCTTTAAGAAATGTCAGACAGCTTCTTCAGTCTGCAGGCTTCAGTAAAAAGGAGGAGAAACTCAGGGTTAGTTGAAGAAAACCTGCCAGCGAGCAGGTTAGGTTCACAGAGTATGTTGCCAGGGTAATTGACTCGGAGTTAAGCTGAACTGGCTTTGTGAAACCGAAAAACCAGAGTTTCCCTCATCTCAGGGTTAACTAACTCAGAGTTTTCACTAAACCTGCTTTCTGAAACGGGCCCCTGTTCTGAAACCGAAAACTCTGAGTTTGACATCTCAAAGTCGGTCAACCTAGTGTTAAGGTTTTAACTCAGAGTTAGTTAAACCTGCTTCCTGAAACAGGCCCCTGGCCTCTGTACAACGAAGCTGGATTAACATACCCTGGACCAGACGCAGCAGCGTCAACAACAACAACAATCTAGAGGCGGCAAAAAGGAGAGAAAAGAAGACCAGCGGCCGTGATAAATGGTATGTTGTGTATGAACTTATTTATTTTGTGTGAATTGGCAGTAGACTTGGCTGTGTGTGTGTGTGTGTGTGTGTGAGGTGATGTAACGTTAAAGTAAGTATGATTGTTTATTTGAACTGAAGACCTAACGTAACTTTATAAAAGTCAGTGAAAGTTAACATTATGACAATGTTTTCATATCGGTCATTAGTGAAGCTGTAATGTTAACGTTAGCATGAGATTACCAGGTGATGACATTGTATGTGGCTCTGTTTTGGAAGAGGGGGAGGTGGAAGACTGCTGTGGTAGCATGATTTTCCTGTAGGCATAGGGACATGAGAACAGTGTGGAAAGGCAGAAATAAAGAGTGATGAGTAACTTTTGTGGGTACACGTTATAAATGTAGGTTTTGATTTTAATACAGTAGTAAACTATTACTATTGGCTCTGTTCTTGCAGTTTTTCTCATGTTCTCCTCTGCTCTTATTCTACCCAGGCTCCTGAGGCGGAGGTGGATGAATGAGGGGTAAAGTCACCCAATTTTTTGATTGCCACCTTTTGTGTCATAAATATCAGTTCAGTATTCAGTTGTGAGTAGAAACTTTTGACCAAAAAATCCATCCTAACTCAAGCTAACAAGACTAAGATATTTTTGTCTTCCTCAGTGGATGGATGGTTGGTGATGTCACCCATTTGTTCTTTGTTTGATTGCACCCTTTTGTGTACAGCCTTCTTACTAGAGATGTATTTTCTTGTTGTGACTTTTTGTACTATTTGGGCCAGGCCCACAGTTTCCAGTGGCACAAATTATGTGATCCACTTACATCTTTGTATATGTTTTGACTTGGTAATTATTATTAATTACATCTTGATGATATTTACTAGCTACTAGTCTGGCAGCTGTCTTTGCACATGACACTTAACTTTGGAAGAGAGATGTTTTTTCTCATGTATTATTTCTATATTTGTGTTTTTGACACTGCTGTGCGCTACTGATACGTGATATTTGTGGGTGCTGATATTTTGATTTATTAACCTGGTCCTTTTGTGTAATAAAAGCTGGTTAAAATACATGAAAAGTACTTGTCCCCATTTTTTATTTCATAATGATAATATTTAATGATTTTCCACCGCCGCATTGAAAATGTTCCCGATTTTCATTTCAGAAATCTGGTCACCTTATATTTGATGCACCATCGTAACACTGACCTCTACAATTTTTGATAGGCAGGGAAAGTCTCAGCAGTACATCCTTAAACAGGTCGAAGAGTGCATCCCCGGTTGTGCTAGCGGTCTGGTAAAATACAATAAAAAGATTATGGAGAAAAACTCTGCACGCTTTATCTCCTCTGTTAGTGTTCGCAGAACATCATGTGCAAATAGTTCAGTCATTTCATTGACAATGTCATGAGAAAGCCACTTCGACTCACTGCAAGCCAGCTAGGACTGTAGTTCTGGGATGTGTTGTGCACGCAAGTTCAGCAGCTGTTCAGCAGTTTGACTCCGTGTCTACATGACCCCGAATGGCTAGTCCTTGACACGCCAGATATTGTACAGAAGACAAAATACTCATCAACGCAGTTCTTGCCTCAGCCATTTGTTTTTTCTTAGCATCAGAGAGAGCAGTTGCTACATTAACTCCAGCATTAGGAGCACTTGCGATGCTAGCAGCAGCTCGATGAACATTTGACTTCTCGTGACATCGAAATCTTTCCATTGCTTTACCCCAACCGCAAAAGCCATCTTTTACAAAAGCCTTGTAAGAATCCAGGTCACGTCCTGTACATGGTAATGGGGCATGCATTTTGTCAGCAGCCGAACATACTTCACAGAGCACTTTGTTTCTTGCTGCATCCTACAGAATCCACAGGAATTTAGCTTTCCAGCTAGCCTGGTACTTTCTTCCCTGCTGACCCTTGCTGCTGTCCGTGTCACTGGTGATGCTGCTACCGCTGCAGCCGCCGCTGCTGGTGCTGGTCGGACAATTGGTGGTAGACGCGATTTCTTTTGGTTTTTTTAATAACAAATTTTTGGCCGTCGATAAGCAATCGTACTTCAAATACTTTCTGTGTGTACGTGACGGACCTCAATAGCCGATATCATTGGCTAACCGTTAGCCAATGATATTGGCTATTGGCTGTCACTAAGCAACGTGACTATGCTCTGCAGGAAAGCAGAGCGTAAGTGGAGAAAAACTAAACTTCAAATTCACCATGACCTCTACAAAGTCTTTGTAATTTTAAATATGAGTTAACTCAACTCCGATGTCAGAATTTATTACAGTTGACCAAAAAACCATAGAGGAAACAGTTCAGCATCTAAAACCATCAACATGCTGTCTTGACGCAATGCCATCAGACTTTTTTTAAACTATTGTGAACTCTGCCCAAACCGATTTGCGACAAATAATAAATAGCTCACTTCAATCAGGCACGTTTCCTAAACCCCTAAAAGTAGCTGCCATTAAGCCACTCTTAAAAAAGAGAATGCTGCATGCTTCCATGTTAACCAACTACAGACCTATCTCAAATATTCCTTTTATAGCCAAGATCGTTGAGAAAGTGGTTTATAATCAACTCAGCAATTTCTTGGAATCCAGTGGACTTTTTGACAAATTTCAATCAGGCTTCCGACCTCAACACTGCACAAAAACAGCTCTTATTAGAGTGTTAAATGACATTTGGTTGAACACTGACTCAGGCAAGGTGTCAGTTCTGGTCCTGTTGGATCTCAGTGCTGCATTTGACACTGTGGAACAGGTTGGAAACTTGGGCAGGACTCAGCGGAACAGTCCTAAAATGGTTCAGGTCCTACTTGGAAGAGCAGAGTTATTTTGTGACCATTGGAAGTTATGAATCCGATCGAGTGGCTATGACATGTGGAGTTCCTCAGGGGTCAGTTCTTGGACCCCTTCTGTTCAGTTCATATATGCTGCCTTTGGGTCAAATTCTGCAGAACTCTAATGTAGACTATCACAGTTATGCAGATGACACGCAGATATACCTAGCACTGTCCCCAGATGACTACAGTCCTATACAGTCATTGTGTCACTGCTTAGAGCAAGTAACAAATTGGATAAACCAAAATTTCCTTCAATTAAATCAGGACAAAACTGAGGTAATTGTTTTTGGCAATAAAGAGAAGAGGATTGCTGTCAGTAAACATCTCGAGTCACTCTCTCTAAAAACTAGGGACCAAGTCCGAAACCTTGGCGTGCTGATAGACTCAGATTTTACCTTCAGCAGTCATATCAAATCAATCACCAAAACAGCTTTCTACAGCTTAAGAACATATCCAGAGTGAAGGGTTTTATGTCTCAAACAGACCTGAGGCCTGTACTACGAAGCTGGATTAACATACCTGGGATATCTCTCCGTTAGCTGGGTTGATTTACCCAGACATTCGCAATCCTGATAAGCGGTACTACGAAGCTGGTTATCAACTCGGTAATTGAACCCAGGGTTTTCCAATCTTGATCACTGCACGCTCACATAAAAGGGGTGGTGTTTGCAGCGTCTGACCAATCGCAAACATGGAGAAACCCTGCAGAGCAGCCTACTTTACCATGGAGGAGCAGACAATTATTCTTCAAAAATATGAAGAATTCAAACACATCATCCAGGCCAAAAGCAACACTGTTGCCGCAGCAAAAGCCAGGAAGGAATGCTGGCAGAAAATTGCAAACTCTGTTAATGTGTAAATTCGTGAGATTATACAATATTAATTCATCGGACAATATAAACGGACAGCACTCTGATCACTCAATTTCACTTTATTACGGCACAGACGTTTCAGGCAGAGCGCTTCCTCAGTGCCCTTCCTTTCGTAGCGACATTAAATTAGTTTAATATTCAACATTCATTTGAAACCAATTATGCGCTTCAACCATTTGAGTGAATGATGTCAAACCAACTGTATAACATACAGACTAATATCCCTCATGGGCCTCAAGGCTTATTTTACAAATATATTTTCGTCAATTTTTTACAATTACAATAAATAAATAAAGTTATTATGCTCCCTGACCCTTTGATCTCAGGAAGTCAAACCAACTGTATAACATACAGAATAATATCCCTCATGATTCATGCTTTCATCTCCAGTAGACTGAGTACTGTAACGGTCTTCTGACATGACTCCCACAAAAAAGCATTAAACAGCTGCAGCTCATTCAGAATGCTGCAGCTCGAGTTTTAACCAGAACAAAGAGATCAGAGCACATTACTCCAGTTCTAAAGTCTTTACACTGGCTCCCAGTCAGCTATAGAATAGATTTTAAAGTTCTGCTACTTGTCTACAAATCCCTGAATGGTTTAGGTCCAGAATACATGAATGACATGTTAGTAGAATATAAACCAAGTAGAGCTCTGAGATCTACTGACTCAGGTCAGATAGTGGAGCCCAGGGTGCAGACTAAACATGGTGAAGCAGCTTTTAGCTGTTATGCTGCACACAACTGGAACAAACTACCAGCAGAACTGGAATCAGCCCCAACTGTGAACATTTTTAAATCCAGGTTAAAAACACTTCTCTTCTCCTGTGCTTACGATTGAGCTCTTTCAAAGCACTTTAAATTTTAATCTTTCATTTGCACTGTATGTCCTTTTAATGATTTTAAAGCAAATCATTATTTTATGCTGCAACCTTTAATGCTCTATTCTAGTATTTTATGTATCTCTCTTTCTGTTTTTCTGTACTTTGTTTTTATTTTTTATTATTTGTGTGTGTGTGTGTGTATGTTTTAATGTTTCCATGTTTTTACTATTGTTGAGTTTTATTTTTATTTCTCAAATTGCATGTTTTTATGTTTTATTTTATTTCCAATTCTTACTGTTAAATGTTTGTTTTATGTAAAGCATAATCAGGTTGCCATTTTGTATGAAATGCGCTATATAAATAAAGCTGCCTTGCCTTGCCTTGCCTTCATGCCAGACTTTCCAGCACTCACCATCGGTTTGACTTCCTGGTTCCGATTCTGCTCAGCCCTGACCATCCTGCCTTGTCTCTGTCCCTGACTACAAGTTTAGCCTATGTACCTGGTCTGCCTATACCCGTGGCTACTTTGCGTTATTGTACATTGATTTTTGAAGTGTGAGTTGTCATCAGAGTCCTGCTTTGTCATCATTGCTGTCTTGGTGGGTGCTTCTGGTCCTGATCTTCTGCCTAATTAACTGTACCTAGATGCTATTGTCTTGTTGACCACCACACCTGCCACTGATATACAATAAAGCTCATTATCAACTATACCTGTGGTGTTTGTGCTGCTATTGGGTCCTACCATCCCCACCCGTAACAGAGTGTAATTTGCAAACTGTGAGGCTGTGTACATTTATGCAAGTGGCACGACTTTATAAACACGTAAACAGTAGGCTATTGATCAGAATATATTGATGATGATTTTGAGTATTTGTTCTGTGTATTTTCTTCACATCCAACACATCAGCTGTGTGCATGTTTTCTGCTTTTAATGGCTACTTGTGAGTCTAAATTAGGATCACACATGAAAGTGGGGTTTCATGAACCGGAGCAAAATCCATTCATCTACTTTGGCCGTACATTAACTATCATATTAATGTATGAATGTAGTACTAGCTATTGAGTGAGTTTCAGTGGTCTCATAGCCTACATGCAATATAAATAATATACCAGAAGAGGGCTGCATTGCCCCAAAGATCACTCAAACCTGTGTATTCTCATCCCTGATGGTGGGATGGTACATTTACAGTTTAGTAAACTCTTAGTCAAGGTCACATAGCCCTCACATCACCCCTGGCCATGACCATGACTTTGATAAAACAATTTAAAATAACATAAAATAAATTAAATAGCCAGAGAGAAAAACAAGCATCAATGAGAAGCTTAGCAAAAACAAAGGAAAATAAGTTATGACTTTTTTATATTTTATAAAGGAACTCAATCTGTGGATTTTTTGTGTACTTTACTAAATCCATCCATCCATCCATCTTCTTCCGCTTATCCGGGGTCGGGTCGCGGGGGCAGCAGCCTTAGCAGGGAAACCCAGACTTCCCTCTCCCCAGCCACTTCGTCCAGCTCTTCCCGGGGGATCCCGAGGCGTTCCCAGGCCAGCCGAGAGACATAGTCTCTCCAGCGTGTCCTGGGTCTTCCCTGGGGTCTCCTACCGGTGGGACGTGCCCTGAACACCTCACCCGGGAGGCATCCTAACTAGATGCTCTTCTCAACGCGGAGGAGCAGCGGGTCTACTCCGAGCTCCTCCCGGATGACCGAGCTTCTCACCCTATCTCTAAGGGAGAGCCCAGCCACCCTACGGAGGAAGCTCATTTCGGCCGCTTGTACCCGCGATCTCGTTCTTTCGGTCACTACCCAAAGCTCATGACCATAGGTGAGGGTAGGAACGAAGATCGACTGGTAAATTGAGAGCTTCGCCTTTCGGCTTAGCTCTCTCTTCACCACGACAGATCTGTGCAGAGTCCGCATTACTGCAGACGCCGCACCGATCCGCCTGTCGATCTCCCGCTCCATCCTTCCCTCACTCGTGAACAAGATCCCGAGGTACTTGAACTCCTCCACTTGGGGCAGGATCTCATCCCCGACCCGGAGAGTCCACCCTTTTCCGGCTGAGGACCATGGACTCGGATTTGGAAGTGCTGATTCTCATCCCGGCTGCTTCACACTCGGCGGCGAACTGATCCAGTGAGAGTTGGAGGTCACGGTCTGATGAAGCCAACAGGACCACATCATCTGCAAAAAGCAGTGGCCCAATCCTGAGGTCACCAAACCGGAACCCCTCAACGCCCTGGCTGCGCCTAGAAATCCTGTCCATAAAAATTATGCACAGGATCGGTGACAAAGGGCAGCCCTGGCGGAGTCCAACCCCCACCGGAAACGAGTCCGACTTACTACCAGCTATGCGGACCAAGCTCTGACACCGGTCGTACAGGGAACGGACAGCCCGTATCAGGGGGTCCGATACCCCGTACTCCCGGAGAACCCCCCACAGGACCCCCCGAGGGACACGGTCGAATGCCTTTTCCAAGTCCACAAAGCACATGTGGACTGGTTGGGCAAACTCCCATGCACCCTCAAGGATCCCGCAGAGGGTGTAGAGCTGGTCCACAGTTCCACGACCCGGACGAAAACCACATTGCTCCTCCTGAATCCGAGGTTCGACTATCCGACGGACCCTCCTCTCCAGTACCCCCGAATAGACCTTACCAGGGAGGCTGAGGAGTGTGATCCCCCTATAGTTGGAACACACCCTCCGGTCCCCCTTCTTAAAAAGAGGGACCACCACCCCAGTCTGCCAATCCAGAGGCACTGCCCCCGATGTCCACGCGATGTTGCAGAGTCGTGTCAACCATGACAGCCCCACAACATCCAGGGCCTTGAGGAACTCCTGGCGGATCTCGTCCACCCCCGGGGCCCTGCCACCAAGGAGCTTTTTGGCGACCTCGGCCCCAGAGATAGGAGAGCTCTCGCCCGGGTCCCCAGACCCTGCTTCCTTACCGGAAGGCGTGTCGGTGGGATTGAGGAGGTCTTCGAAGTATTCCCTCCACCGATCCACAACGTCCCGAGTCGAGGTCAGCAGCACACCGTCTCCACCATACACAGTGTTGACGGTGCACTGCTTCCCCCTCCTGAGACGCCGGATGGTGGTCCAGAACCTCTTCGAAGCCGTCCGGAAGTCACTTCGGCCGCTGCCCAGCTCACTTTGCACCCGACCCCTTTGGCCCCTCATGCGGGTGGTGGGTTCACTTGAAGGGGGTCCCATGCTTTCTCTTCGGGCTGTGCCCGGCCGGGCCCCATGGGTGCAGGCCCGGCCACCAGGCGCTCGCCATCGAGCCCCACCCCCAGGCCTGGCTCCTGGGGGGGGGCCCCGGTGACCCGCGTCCGGGCAAGGGAAACAGAGGACCATACATTTTACTCGTCATAAGGGGTCTTGTGAGCTACGCTTTGTCTGGTCCCTCTCTCCGGACCTGTTTGCCTTGGGTGACCCTACCAGGGGCATAAAGCCCCCGACTACTGAGCTCCTGGGGTCTTTGGGACACGCAAACCCCTCCACCACGATAAGGTAGTAGCTCAGGGAGCTAAATCATACATTAAATCTGAAATTACTTTTGTGCAAAGACTTATTTTCATTTATTATATTTCCTATCCTACCAGTGGACAGAGAAACATGGTCTCTGTATGGCTGAAACAATTACAGTAGTTCACTGATTAAGGATAATTAAAGGGGGTTGAGCTCTAGCCTACAATATAGATAGATATATCCAACATATAAAATCAGACAGAAAATCTACTTGTGCTGTATTTAAAATGAAGTAAAACAATGTTACTGTTCTATGGTTTGGTCTCTTTATTATTTATAACTTTGACTAAAGGCTGGGCTGATAAGACATCAGATCATTAGAAACATTAAACTACTGCAACCCTAACTAATAAATGCCAAAGTATCATTATTTTGTATTCAAGGGCCAACTTTAAAAAATAATAATTGTACCGTTTGATGGTGCAGTAAATAGTAATGGTTCTAGACCATTACAATATAGGTGTCAGATTTGGGGCCACCTGTTGTTTTTGCAGGGGCCAGTGAATTAAACTGAAACTAAGCACAAATTTTAGTGGAATGGTTCAGAAGACAGACATGTCATGTAAAGAAATAAATTACAAAGCAGGACAGAAGTTAAAGTTCTAATTTATAGTTTTGTTAACAGATTTGTTTCCATAAAAAAGAGGCAATGCACATATATGATTTACACTTCACATGCATTTTCTTGGTATACAGACATGCAGTATACATCACATAGCTTAGAATTGTATTCAAGTACAGATCAGAACTGAATACAAGAATGATTGAACACTTTAAGAATCCACCGGTTATCAAAGTTTATGTTCACATTATAAAGTAAACATGACTTACAGTCTGGATGAAGGCTCTGTTCTTGTGACTGAGATCTGGTTAGACAGCACACTGTCTTGGTTAACAATCTACAGCACATTATTTGTTAACGATTAAAAAAAACAAACATTTAACCTTCAGGAAAGAGGAACCAAATGGACAGAGAGATGGGGTATATCTGACTCACCTTATCTGACGTTACTTATGGTAATGGATTCATATTTGTCCCACTGCATTTGCTGCTATGTAGGTCATCTTGTTTGTGTGCTAGCTGCAACTTAGCTAAGGCTACCGGTTGTTTAATTTAACTTTTATTGTGAGGACAAGCTTCACAGTTCACTTCCATTTACAGTTTCACAGTGGCATGACAGTGACCAATTGTGACTGTTTAAAACGTAATTATATTATTATATATATTATTATATATATATATATTGCATTTCATCCATTGTTTCACACATTGGATGAGATGGAATGAAAAATGTGGATGATATGGACACAACAACAGCAACAACATTTTGAAGTCTTTTATTTGGCAACCTAATTTGTGAAAAACAATACTGTGTTTTTGGGTGGGTACAGGGCGGTCCTGGCTTGTTGCTACAAGGACACTGGCCCCCCTAGAACCACCCCAGCTACATTAGTGTGGAAATCGAAGGCATGATTTAATATTACACCCTTATCATTCAAAAAAGTGTGCTTGGAAACAGGTTTTTGTGCCTGTGACCTTAGTTCTATGAGCTTCGACAGTTATGGCTGAACCTGTAAGAACCTGTAAGCTCATAGGCCATTATAATGTAAGTTTGTATTTTTGTTAATTGGTTGTGTACTGTACAAAGGTTATTTCCAGTAGACAGGGTGGTAAATTCATGCATAGCCTAAAGCAATGGTTCTTCAACCCATTTGTTAAGATTTTGTACCAAGGTCCCCCATCTGATAAGATTTTTGCTATCAGATGTTTTGTTAAAGAAAGTGTATGAAGCCCATGAACAAAATAGTCGCACATTCTGTCATTGTGTTACTTATAGATGGTATTATAGTGAAAATAAATTATTCCACTTGTTGCTGGGGACCCACTGAAACTCCTTCGAATACCCCTGGGGGTCCCCAGACCCTATTTTGAGAATCGCTGGCCTACAGAATGATGGAAGTTTTAGGGCTTATAAAGAAGCATTGTGACAGGCTCCTTTGTCAATGGCAGTCACTAGAATAACAGGGATTTGCCACTTATATGCAAAGGATAATGCACACTCTCTCTTATTTTTCATACTAAGTTACATCATTATGTTTTCATAATTTTCTGCAGACACAAGGACATGCAAACTTCAGGAGCCGAGAATCGAACCAATTAGTGGATAACCAAGAGGAAAAGGCTGTCTATGTGCCTGAGTGGGCAATACTACATGTTTTCCAGCACAGTCTAATTAAGATTTTTGTCAAATGTTTGTTGTTTTTTCCTTAAATATAATGTTGACGACAAAGGTGTTCAATAATGTATGATTTTGTATGTTCATTATATGTTCTAAGACAGCAGAGGTCATATTTTAGTTGTTTTTATATTAATTGGTAGGTTTGTTGTTATGATCCAGTAGGAGGAGCCAGCCTAGTATAAAAAGACAAGAGTGAAGCGAGTTATTCTGTATGAAAGTGGGGTGGTGAGCAGACTGTTGGTAAGGGTTTCTCCTTCATATCATTTTTTCTGGAGTACAATAAATTAGCATGCCTTCTTTTACAAAAACTGTTTTTTGAGCTTAATAAATATATTTCCAGTCAGTTTTTGTCAAAACTACTCTCACCCAGGGATATAGTGTGGCAACCATCACTCAGTATCATACTACAGATAATCATATGTGTAATCAAATCAGACAGGTCTCTCTATTCGCCCCCTTGTGAATTTAACAAAGCCCTGGAATCAACCTCTACTCACTGCTCTTATGGTAACAAAAGAGCAGATGTGCAGCCAGACTGTGCTGTCTGTAAAGCACACTTGCATTACACATATGAATGACTGGTCTGAAAAAACACTAGTTATTGAGCCAATGTGCCTTTTATTGCGCCCTTCATTATAAATCCCCCTATGTTTAATTAGAACACATCCGCCACACTTGAAATACGTCTGTCACTGGCTGAGGCCCAAGGTATTCAAGCTTGGCACGACTGGCTGTGCTCCACTGCACACTGAAGCACATGAAAGGGATGATCTGTGCTGTTTCGAGGGTATGTACAAAGAAGTTGCAATGAAATGAAAAACTGAATATGTACTTTATAAAGTGACGGGATCTAACCTCTTCCTCTAGTGTTATAGAGTGAAGTTATTATAAATATATGTTTCTATATTTGCTCAGATGATCTCGGTGCAAATGCAGGATACTTATATGATCCATTACCTCTTTCTTTTCCATTGATATACTGACTATCTGGAAAAATAAGTCTGGACATTTATTGTTTCATGCCCCTCATGCATTATACAAAACAGTCATTTAGACAACAGTGACAGTAATAAACCCTCTCGTGTGTACAATATAAATCTTTATTGTATCTTGTAGTTGAAGCTCATCCTGGTGTAATAGAGCTATGGTTAGAGGTTATTCCCTTGGATAAGAGCTGGTTCTGACCATCTCATAAGCATCACAGTCTCTTGACCTTCTGGGCTAGTCTGATCACAGTCTATTCAGACCTGGCTATGGTTTTCATGGCCATTTAGTATAGCCTTAAGATTGTTGGACAGCTTTCCAATCCAGATGCATACATAATTGTCAAAAGCCTTAAGGAATTGCACAAATTATTGTATGATATTTCAAATGGACATATACAGACACTGGTCTCTTTATTCAACAAGTCACAACAATGGCTGATGGCTCTGTCATCAGGAAATTACAAATTGTAAGTTTCCTTGCTGCTGTTCCTACAGTCATTTGAGTAGGCAGGGGAGTTGGCAGCAGACTGTATTTTGTTACCATGATTATTGTTGCATGCGTTCATTACAGCCCACCTCTCCCATCCGCCTCGTATGTAAAACCAAGGTTGACAGACCTGCAGTATGATACAGACATGAGGACAGACAATCTTCTCTCTTCTGTACAGGTGAGTGTCATTGTTAGCACATTTCAGTTAATGTATTTTATGTGAACAAATTACAAACCTTTGTTTAAAACTGAATTCTAAAGATTTTATCTAAAATGCTTTGCTGTAGAAACTGAGCTGTTATTGATAGAATCAGATGGAGAGATGCACAGTCTTACTGAATGTAAGATAATTTAAATGTGCCTTTTTGTCGGAGTTGCAGTCACTACATGCAAATTAACATTTGGATATCTGATATTTTATAACACATGTATATGTGTACATCAATACCATACCAATCAAATAGTTTTCTCCAGCATTGCTACATTGCTAAAGAAAAGTACCATTAGGAATGCTTTTTGTTTATGGCAAAACTAATACATTGTTGTTATTAATTGAATTAATTATTATTTTTATTTAAAGGTGTGGATATGAAAGGAAAACACTTGGCAAAGCTTTGGCACTAATATCACATTAATTATTGCTAATCATGAATTTGCTCACATTGATGAGTTTGAGTCAGCTGACTGATTAAATCACCAGACTGAAACTAAGTAGAAGATTTTGGGATAACAGGAGAGATGACAGATCATACAATATCAACAAATTTGAATACAGTTGTGTAGTTGTGGCAGATGTAATGCTTTCTAACATTAACAGAAAGATTAGAAGGATGAGGGGGAGCATTGTCGTGTGTGAGGGGGTGCAGTGTTGAGATGAGTGATCCCCTTCTTCTTTGAAGAGGGCAGTGGCAGAGTAAAGGACACTTTATATACATATGTCAAAAACCTTTGAGTTAATCACAACAGAAACTAATGCATATAAATAAGATTTTCAAAACTGGATTGGTTTCGCAGGATCTATATTTATTGACTAAGTGTAAATTAATTCTTCCATTTTTAACTTTATTGATGTTGATAGCCAAGAAGACGAGGATCGGTTCAATGAAACCAAACAATTTTTTTTTTTACTAAGCATCACGTCGCTGTCACCACTGCACAGTCCCTGTGGGGTTCATTAAAATGTATTTCAAGTCAGCTGGAACATCTGGTCCCTGTTCAAAAGACGGGCACTGGAAATTTAATATGATTCTGTTAACTACAGTCATACTCTATGTGTTCTGATGTGTAATATACTGTAATATGCAATGCATCACTGAGTGCCTAAAATGAATTATTGCTTAATTGATCTTAAAGGCACAATATTTAAAAATGTAATTATTTACAAAAATATTTACTAAATTACAATACATACGGTGGTAACATGGTGGGTCCAAATTCCTAAATACCTCTTACAGGAAAATAATTATCATGATTTGTGATAGATCCAACAGACCTAATGACAGCTGACTCATTTGAAGAATTCCCTACCTCCAAGCCACTCAAAGCATTATCTGACCTTTGAGAGCATTTAGACAACATACTAATCATACATCATTCTCCTCACACTACCGAGATCTATGTTGATAAAAAGAACATCTGGTTTTGCTCACCACACCAAGCAAAGAGATGGCATTTTGGATAAGGTAACCGCACCAGAACAAGGACTTTTCAGGCCAACAGTCTCTTGTGATTTCAACTAAAGCTTACAGTCTAGAGATTAACTTCCATGGAGGAGCAATTGAGTCTGAAACAAACAGAAATCTGCATGGTTTATATAATTTTTCTGTTAATATACCATAGAAGAGTGCTTTGAAATGCTTCACTTACTACAAAGTCAGACCATAACTGTCGTTATTTACAACTGTATATGTGTGTTTTGACAGGTTTGATTAGACCATGGATAACAGCAGCTTGGGATTGCACTATGATGCTAATACATCTCTTCAGACTGAACTTCAGTCCTGTACTACACTGAGGAATCAGGCTTCTCGCATTTTTCTGTATGGCTTCTTCTCTATAGGCATTGTTTGCACAGTGGTGGGCAACTTCCTAGTGGTCTTGTCCATTGCTTACTTCAAGCAGTTGCAGTCACCCACAAACTCCTTCGTCATGTCCCTGGCAGTGGCTGACTGCCTTGTTGGCCTGGTAGTGATGCCATATAGTATGATTCGGACCGTAGAAGGGTGCTGGTACTTTGGTGTCCTTTTTTGTCAGCTTCATTCTAGCCTAGATGTCATGCTCTGCACTGCCTCCATATTCCATCTCAGCTGTATTGCCTTTGACCGCTATTACGCTGTCTGCAACCCACTAGTTTACTCCTTAAAGATGTCCCACAATCGTGTAATTCTCCTCATTGTCATTTGTTGGGCTGTTCCAATGTTCATTTCCTTTGGTCCCATAATGCTAGATCTCCATATTGCTGGTGTGAACATCCTGCTCCCTGAAAATGTATGTGTCTTCTTGGTCAATCGCATTTATGCTGTCATGGCTTCCTTGGTAGCCTTCTACCTGCCTATGGCTATTATGTTGGTGGCCTACTGGAAGATCTTCAAAGCTGCCAAACGGCAGGCCAGGCAGATCTGCGCCATGGAAAGCCAGATGGCTGCTGGAGTGGGCAAAGACTCGAGCAAGAAACAACGACATCGGAATACTATGAAGAGAGAGGGAAAGGCAGCAAAAACTTTAGGTATCATCATGGGAGTTTTCCTAATCTTCTGGATGCCCTTCTTTACAGTCAACATTGTGGACCCTTTCATTGAATACAGCACGGAGGTGGTCATCTGGGATATATTTTTGTGGCTAGGATATATCAACTCATCCCTAAATCCCTTCCTGTATGGTTTTTTTAACCGTTCCTTCCGTAGGGCGTTCCTCATGTTCATGGGCTGTAAAGTATGCCTGCCTGGATCCTCCCCTGGGATGGACCTATCGCATACTAGGAAAGAGGCAAATGAACGTGCAGATCAACCATAAAATAAAGATTATATCTGTATATTCTGTGTGGGAGTGGAAAGACCAGGGAATAGTAATATTCCAACCACATAATTTTACTAAAAGCATGGAAAAATATGTTTGAATTAAGAATAATAATTATTAGGGCCCGAGCACTGACAAGTCAGTGAGGGACCTATTGCTTTTGCCAAGATTCTTATTATTATTATTAAGCACGCTCTTATGCCGCCAAATGAATCGCATTTTTGGTGGCCTGAACATACATGAAAACTCATGAAATTCTGCACACACGTCGCAGCTGGTGAAAATCTATTTAATTTAACGTGATTGGACGCAAGCGTGGTAAGGGGACTCGCTAGCGCCCCCACACGTCGGGTCATGTGACCACAAATCCTCTCGGATCGGCATGAAATTTAAATATGTCATAGGTCTCATCGGATCATTGGGAAATTAATTTTGTGGAATTTTTTTACCAAACAGGAAGTTGACCACGCGGCGTGGCGTGCACCGATTTTCATTTTTCGAACACCGCTTTGAGGACTTTATGATGTTCACAGAATCATGAAACCTGCCACGTAGGTTTCAAATCATGAGCTCTTTCATCTGATACCACATTTGCCCAATATTTTGCCCCAACAGCTCAGTAGCGCCCCCTAATGCCTTTTCCCACTTAGGATGTACTGACAAACTCTAAAACTCACCAAATTAGACACACTCATCAAGACTCACGAATATTATTTTTTGGTATAACTGCAACCTTTTAAGTGCCAAGATGACTCTACAGCGCCCCCTAGAACATTAAAAGTTGAAGCCCCGCCTTCTACATGCACGTACATGAACGAAATTTAGGATTCATATATATCATGACCAGACGCACAAAAAAGCCTCTTGGACCCATACCCTAAGTCCAACAGGAAGTCGGCCATCTTGGATCACAGGTGCATTTTTTCCGCCATTTTCCCCATTTCCAGGCCTCGCACTTTAACGAACTCCTCCTACAGTTTTGCCTCCAGAGACTTCAGATTGGAACTATATCATCCTCGTCTCCATAGCGCCCCCTAACAGCAGGTCATGTGACCACTAACTTTGTCTGATCTTCGTGAAATTTACAGGACTCATAGCACTCATGGGTAATCCCCCAAATTAATTTTTTCAAAATTTTCGCTCTAACAGGAAGTCGGTTATTGTGCATTTCCTGCGTCAATTTTCCCATTTTCCCACTGCGTTTAGAGGACTTTCCCGTCTTCACAGAATCACCAAATTGCCCACATAGGTTCACACTCAGGAGCACTTTAATTTGAGACCATAACTGCCCCTGGGCGTGGCACAACAGCTCACTAGCGCCTCCTAATGCCTTTATCCATTTTGTACATTTCCACAAACTCCTACACTCACCAAATTGTAAACATATGTCAACAGTCAAACATATTGACTACTGACAAAGTTTGGTATTTTTAAGCGAGAAGATGACTCCACAGCGCCCCCTGGAAGATTTCAAAGTTTAAGCCCCGCCTACCACATTAACATAGAGAAATGAAATCTACAAGGCCTATGTATTATGTCCAGACGCACAGAAAAGCCTCTTGGACCCATACCCTAAGTCCAACAGGAAGTCGGCCATCCAGGCTAAAATGTTCAATCTGGATGATTTTAATTATTATTATAGTTTTACGCCTTTTTGACAGCCTAAACATGCCCCAAAACTCACCAAAACTTGCAATCATGTCCGATCCGGAGAAAACTTTGATATTTTAAGGAGCGCGGAAATGGCCGACGCAAAATGGATTAATAGCGCCCCCTGGAATATTTCAAAGTTTAAGCCCCGCCTTCCACATTGACATAGAGAAATGAAATCGATAACGCCTATGTATCATGTCCAGACGCACAAAAAAGCCTCTTGGACCCATACCCTAACTCCAACAGAAAGTCGACCATTATATGAATAACTAATCCAGTTTCATTTATGCTCTTGGTTTGCCATGTAGTGGAGACATTAACCCCATCACACAATGTTCCATTAAAGCAGCAGGAGCAAAGACCTTTACATGGCTGCTGTCAATGCCCTGCGACTGCGACAAGCACTGACATTCCTGCGTATGAAGACCTCTACCTGCGCGCCCTCCGACTGCGCCACAGTCCGACGTGCATGGATGTGCGAGGGCCCTTCAACACTGCTTGCAGTTTTAATTAGGATTTATTATTGAGGTGGGACTACCACCAACCATGCCTTCAATTAATGATGTATGATATCACCTATATTACCTCCATGTAAAAGCCCAAACTTTTTGTGAAAGAAAAAGAGAAAGAACAGCTTTTTCCTGCATTCACAGTTGTTAGTAATTGAGCCACCGAATGTTTTAGATGAAAATCCAACCATAAATTAGACTTCAACAGGAGGAACAGTTTTGCAAGGAGGCCATCTACCTGTCAGTCACATTGCATGCTCATATTATATTTTCTAAAGCACACTGATGACTCTATGATAATGAGAATCATCCAATCTACTGCTACACCTGTATTTAGCTACAATCCAAACTGTTGTATAACCCTTTGGAAAGTTTCCTTGAATACTTATTCTAGAACAGTAGAAGAGAAATGTGGCTAACAAACTGAAAACAGGACCAAGAGGACGAAATAGCGATGGCTTAACATGATTGGTTTCCTTCAACCTACATAGTGATGAGGAAATAACATCAGAGAGGTGTCTAATACTTCATTGGGAGGACAAAACATAGATTTACATTTCAGATCAATACCTTACTGATAGTATTAAGAATTAAGAAAACTATTAAATGGCAAATAAAGTATTAAATGACACTTTTAGCACGATCACCAAACTTTCTGTATCACAGAGCTTGAACTCCCAATCTCTCTTTGACCATATAAATGAAATACATGATAAGAGATCAAATTTATGAAAAGAGATGACAATTAAAACACTGGTTTATTTACAAACATTACTGAAGTAGACAAACTTTTAACATATCGGGAAGTATTGTTGACTTAGATGTAATTGTTGTTCATCTGCATATTAAAATACTTGTTTTTTGTTTGTTTGCCTGAGTCTACCTTCTATGTGCATTTTGCAAGTATAGGAGCAGTCATGGGTGCAGCTGTAGGACAGGTGGCAGCTTTGAGGAGGGCTAAGGAGTGAAATGTGATTCCAGGGAATGGACATGACAGCTTACTTCATCAAAATCAAATGCTACACACTTTTTATACACTGCCAAAGACACATTAAAACATTGCCTCAATCCACCAAGATGACAAATAACCAATAACCATATTTATTACTTATTTTGTGCAAAGGTAAATTAACACCACATCAAATACAGTACTGTATTCCTGTGTGTGGTGTTTGCATTGCCCTATAGACTCTAAAGACCCCTAGCTACTCTTATGTTTATGACTAATGTAAAATCTGGTATTGTAACAGCTGTTGGCCAGCTGCAGGCATGGTGAGAAATGTTGTACTCGTTGTACTTGTACTGTTGAAAACTTTACTTCACAGTAAGCAGTGCAGCAGAAGCTGTCTGTCCTGTGTGATTCAATGTTTATTTAGCCGTGTGTTGTTTGAAAACTACTCATGGACTACTAAACTAATAAATAATTTTGACATTTAAATATAAACATCTTCAATGTGCTTCTGCTAGATATGGCAGAAAGTGTAATTGATTTAAGTGCTGTTCACACAAACCCACTTTGTGAGACATAAGTAAGACAAAATTAGAAAAACTAGTGCTTATGGCTCTTGTGTATAGCAAAATACAATATAAGTCCAGGAGTCACGCATTCATTTTGGCCAAAAAAAGAAATGAAAGTAGTATTAGGCCTCAAGCTGTTGTGACAAAGTAGCAGGTGGTGGATGATTGAGTGCATGTGTGTATATGTGTGAAGGTGTGCTCTTGTCTTTGATTTAGTTTTTTGTTTATCATAACACTTTTTTTTAGTTTAAAAAAAAAATATATACACCTTACCTCTTACATCTTTTTAAAATACAATATGAAAATGAGGTGTGTGTGTATACATACATATACAAATGTGTGTGTGTGTGTGTGTGCGTGCGTGTGTGTGTGTGTGTGTGTGTGTGTTTGTGTACATCCAGAAGTCATTCATATTTTAATTCTGGGATTTTTGCTGGTAGATACAGTACTGATCATTAAAAAAACGTTATGTACTGTTAAGTCTGTTTCAAATTTTGTGGAAATTATATATTAAATATTATTATCATTATTATTATTATTATGAAGAGCATGATGATGTTGTGGAAATATAAGAAAATATTATAGAAAGTTAGTTCTAAACATTTTTCAGGATCTTCTGACAACGGGTCAGTGTTTGCTTAATGTATAGAACTGTTGGTGTTTTGAATAGTTAAATTGTAGCACATACAATACATCAATTTTTGTTATAATGAGGTATATGATTTTTAACAACATACCTGATCTTGAGCTTGATGGAATACTTTGAAGTGCATCACTGTCCAGTGACACTTTAGACTGAACCGTTCCAAACATACATCCAATGTGGAAACCTATTTCAGCTGTTTGAAAACTTTCACTTTCTTCCTTTATTTGCACCTGCCATTGACTTTTTGCATTGATGCACTGCATTGATGTTTGGGGTGGTTTTCTATATAGTAGTAGCACATAGTTTTAAATCAAACTACTAATTCTAAACTTACACACATGCTGTTTTATGTTGACACAGCATTACGGGGCTCCATCAGTCAGTGTTCCAGCATTGGGGATGGGTTTTTTCCACTTTTACTCAGAGCAGTTATTCAGCTTGTTTTGTAATCCCCCTCTCTAAAACATGTGATTTTAAAGATATACTGTTTTAGTATCAACTTTAGTTTTCTAATTGCGTTTTCAAGGTGGAATGATGCTAAAAATAAGAAGATTTATTAGTCTCAATAGTCTCTCACCTACTCTTTGCTTAACATTAATCTATTCCCAAAATCATATTCACAGTATTACGTTAGTTATTTCTTTATTTTTGTGAGATTTGTTTGACCAGCCTTGTTTTGATCCTCTACTGACTGTAGCACAATGTAATAATGGCACAAAGACAAATGCAAACTAATTAAAAAAGCTAAAAGGTTTAGCTGAAAACTGGTTTAAAACTGAAACTACAACCATCCTGTTCCCTGGCCATCTCAGACAGAGTTAACTTTGAGTTTCTATTGTAACAAACTGACACACCTGTTGCCATGCCATCTGACAAAAAGAAGACAGCATGGGGACAAATATTGTAGTTCACTGAACAGTGAAAGTGGAAAGAGTTTTAAAAAAAATAAACATTAGTAACTTCTTGAAACTATATATGATGTGTTTTGGCATCACTCATCTTGTAACTCATCTTGTAACTTAGTCCTGCAAGACACTGCAAGACACCAGACACCCAGAATGCATAACACATTAGCCCTTTAAAAGATAGCCAAGAACCAGACAGCCATGTGCAAATAATGAACTTAGATGTCTATCTGCAGTCTGTTTATTAGCTCTAAGCCACCCGTCAAAATCTATTTCTGTTAACCCAGCGCCAGCACTGTCAGAATGCAATTAGTCAAGGCAGTGGCTGTCTCTTTGGTTTGCTCTTTTGACCTGTGAAACAGTGGGAGTTTAATCAATATATTGCAAAAGGAACCAGTAACTTTACCACTTGATTTAGAAAATAGTTATGTTTGTGTTTCAAGCCTATTTTCATTTTGTTTCTTTTGTATGAATATAGCTATTTGCTATTTGAATCGTATATACTGTATGGAATATTCATAGATTAGACCCTTCTCTTTTTCCTCTTCCCGGGTATTTTTTAATTCTGTTACGTGTTACTGGACATGATTACAACTGAAAAATAATAAAGTAACAATTAATCTGTTTGACATTCCCCTAAGTCATGAAAACATTTGAGTAAAGTCATGGTGGAATGAGGCTAATAACAGGAAGCAATTGAGATTTATAAGTCTTGATAGAGTGGCTCTCTCTCACTCTCTTTCTTTGCCTCTCTCTTGCTCTCTTTCTGTGTTTCTCGACATTGCATCCAGCTCCAGCCTCACACCGCATGAGTGTGCATGTTACTTTCTTTCTGTAAATACCCAAAAATCACAGGACCATTCAGGAGGTCATTTTTATTTGTCTGTGTGCTGAACTCATCTTGTACAAGATATATATATATTAAAATACTAGTTTGTGATCTAAATTCGTTTACTGGACTCATGATTTTCTCTCTCACCCTTAATTAAGGAAATCTCCACAACAGTCAGCACAACTTAGACTTTCATTACTGTCTTCCCCTTGGTTAAATAAATGTTGATTCATTTCATGAACCAATACATTCATTTGTATTGCTGTTTTTTCTAAAAACAACCTATTTTCGCTTCCCGAAAGCATAAGGTTGACCCAAAGGACATAACACAACTAAATACAATAGTGACATCTGCTGGATGGAGCAGATTTCAAGAAAGCCTTACTATCATTTAACTGAAAAATATGAATATTGACTTAACTTCTTTTTTCTCCCTTTTTATTTAGCTTTTCATTTGACATAAACAAACATAACATCAGAAAAAACAAAAGAAGCATGTTCATTTCACATTAGCACTAACTTGGCGATGCAAATTACAGTTAGGTGGGCCAAGTATATGTATGGGTTTGTATTTGAACAAGTGAACATGTCAGTGGGAAAAGGTCAAGTTATAAATCCAACACTTATAATAAATACTGTGCAGCACTCTAATTCTTAGCTGGCTCCTTATCTTTACAATGCCTTGTCAAAACAAAATGATAGATGAAGTATCATAATTCATTCTAACATATTACATTTGATTAATTTCAGACATTTCAGCAACAACAGAAATTGCTCTCATGACTTTAATGTCCCTTTGTTACAGCCTCAAAACTTTTGTTTCAATTGGTTACAGTTGTGTGATTAATTTATTTTTTAATCAGCTGAATCACAGTCATCACACAGTGTCAGATGGCTAATAAAAACATGGAGACTGCCTGATATAAATGTAAAGAAAGAATAATAATAATAATGATAAAGATGCCAAAAGTGCATACACAGATGAACTGTAGGCCAAGGAGCACCAACACACAGTGCTTCCAAGTACCAGCGGTAAAATAAAGCCCAAGGAGCTGGCTACTTTTGTGTCCACATCTAAAAACACAGCTTTAAGCTGTTCACAAGACTTTTCATCCAAATAAACATGATGGTCATGAGGGATTGATAAAACGATTTAGTCCTGTTTATGCTGGGCTCAAGCCATCATTCTTGGTCCACAGCTTTGATCGAGCTTTGATTCTCAGATATTTTGTGAGCACAAAATTACGTCCTATCAGTCTGTCTTGCATGTTGGTCCAATATGGCTCTTTGAAAATAAATAAAACATTCTCTGGTGCCCCTCTAAATGTCAGTCTCTTTCAGGCCATAACATTCTGCCAGGTCATAGAACTGATAACTGCTCTGCTCACAGGCATTGTAAATCCCCATAGAGACTGTGTCGACTATTTCAATCCGGCCCACTGCAGGTGTGGCACCTTTTCCTGTCCCTCCCTTGATTTTATTTGACAGATTGTTCACTTTCTCTTTGAGCTGGAAGGAGGACTTTTGCAGCGGTGGAAACAGGCTCCATCTCTTAAAACTTAGTGAGCGCCCTTTCCCCTTGTGTAACAAAGAGCTGCCACAGGATTCATGCACAGTATAGCCAGGCTTATATTCTCCTCTCTGATCCCTTGTCATTCCCCTGACGGCTGTCCGCCACCTTTGGTCGTAGAAGCGACGCAGGACCCTCCGTCTGTGGTGACACTGGCACCTGAGGAGCCGAGTGAAAGCCCGCTGGAACTCTTTAATGGAGCAGGGGTAAATCATGGGGTTTATGCAGCTGTTGAAGTAGCCCAGCCAAAAGACCACTTTGAACACAGTTTCAGATGGCTTCAGTGATGGGAAGAAGGAACCTGGAAGGATATAAATTCATTAGGAATATTTGTGAGTATAAATACACAGTTTATACACACCATAAAAGTACAAAATAGTGTTAGCCATCATCAATGTTATTATTAACATCTGTGCTTTACCCATTGTGACATGTCAAAATGTCCTCTGTGAAAACAGTCTAGTATTCCATAAACATGTTTCAGCACTTTGATAGTATGATAGACACAGTTTAATTTGTCAATGATTTATTGAGCAGAAGTAGCTGTGTTGTTGTGCTTATTAATAGGAACAAAGGAGGTCCTGAAATTTTGGTGGATTTTTATTAATGGCACAATTATTTACAGAACCAAAAGCCCACAGAACTCGATAATGATGCCTGTGCTTGAGTAGAATAGAGACAGAATATATGATAAGATGTTTTCTTGTGATCTCTTAAATTATTTATATTGATGCATGCTTGTTTCATATTGACCAGGCTGCTAACAAAGCACATGGTATTTAAAAAGATGCAATCTCTGAGATTATATAAGGGGAAACTTGTTGTAATGTTTCATGTGAGATGGCATCAGCCCAGACTCAGTGTAACACTACTTAATTCATAGACACATGAACCCTGCCATGGACAAATTTTAAATACCCCCCTCTTCAATTTTCCTCAGGATGATGGAACATGGAAATTTGCCTTAAGCCATTTCAAATCATTCAAATCATCATTCAATCAACGTTTTGTGGAGTTCTTGCATATAACATTACGGCATGGTGATTAAACATAGACAAAAACATACATGTTTGAGATAGAAGGTCCTTTTTTCATTTCTTTATACTTGCAAAGGCAATTTTGCTATGGCATGCTGTTTTTCATGGAATGTTGCCTTTTCCTATTTCTTTCTAGTTTTTCTTGTCTTCCTAGGCTTGAGTTGACCCTGGACACAGAGGAAATATATCACAGTGCTAATGTCAAGTCTGTGCTGCCTGATCCCAGAAGTCCAATTTCATTTCAGTTCTGGTAATACAATGAAATAGCTGAAATGGTCTGTGATTTTCAAAGTACTGGTTTCATGCTGTTTTGACATCAGCTACCAACGACATACTGAGCACTGACAAATGCAAATCTGTGGCAAAAAACCTGAAGCTGTTCTTGCCTTGTGAATAATATAGCAGAGGTCTGAGCCTTGAAGCTCTTCTGCAATAATGTACTAGGTGTGTAGCATACTTTGCCTTTTGGTCTGTCTCAACATGGTTAAAGATTAAAATGAATAAAGTGATTAAAGGAAGTGATGGTCTCCAATGAGTCTTATTACTGGAATGACATGACCTTAATTACTGAGCAAGTTATTCACTGCTATGACGCACTACCACAATACCATGACAACAGATAATATTTTTATGTATTTTTTTTAATTTATTTATTTTTTAAACTTTTTTTAACTTGTCCACAAGATATTTGCAATTTGTAATCCTTTGTGAAGATGTAATGTTTTAAAAATTCACACTGGCTCATATCCTTGTACAAATCATAAAGCCAGACAGCAATTAATGCCTCATTTTGAAATCCATCAAGGCATCGGGGGACCTGCACAATTTCTCCAACAAACCTTTAGGTACAGAGCTTAGGGAATTATCTTTTTGACATTTAATATTCTGTGTGAAGGTAAACATGCTTGGGTTTTTAAAACTCACAATATATGGCCACCAAGGACTATGCTATAGTTCAGTGAATACACCCAGTGCTGTTCAAACCATAGTGGCATAATAATACAAAAACCTACTATTAATACTTACTTACTTCAATATTTACAACAATTATAGCAATGCAAAAATGAAGAAGCTTCAGGGTGCTTTAATGATGCATTCAGAATCATGCTTAAACTTCCAAGATGGATGAGTGCAAGTAATATGTTTCTAACAATGTCCCCTCTTCTAATGCTTAGCTGAGGATTTTAATGTAAAAATTCATGGTTTGGTTAAATGAATCAAAAACTAAAGTCATAATGGCATTAGCCCAGCCTACACTGACTACAGTGACACAAAATACTCCTCTTGTTTTTGGAAGCATTGAAACACATGTCTGTATCTGTTATAACAGTGTATATCTGTACTGTCCTTGTATTATCTTGTGTTTTATTCTATTTTATTTAAATGTTATTGATATGGACCTGTGGATCCATCAGAAATAAAGTTGCATATTCTTTTTCTTCTTCTAACAGCAATTGTGACTGCAATTATTACAATAGATATTCTCAAAACAAGGAAAGGAAACGTGGATACTTCAGTTGATGAACAAGTATAATGCACACAGATGAAGACCACATAAAACTAATTGTATCAATGAAAGCACAGGCATAGTGATCAAGTTTAACTGAAGTAATACAAAAGTTAATTATACTATTCATTTCAATGCATAAATTATTGTTGTGATGACAGAAGGTCTCTAATTACACATTCACTGTGAAACCAGATCATCCCTATAGTGCAAGTGTATTGTTTGATAATTTATAAATACACAATACCTTTGAAACACAGAGGTCAAGTGTGTAGATATTATTATTATTTTAACAGAATTAATGTACAGTTTAACTGTTTGATAATTTATGGAATCAATGTTATTGCTATAATGCATGTTGTGAAGAATCAAAGATAAATATATTTTATTAGACCATTCATACTAAAAGGCTCATTCTATATTCCCTGTGAAATATTGTTTTGTTTTGTATTGCATCCACTACTGGGAGACAGAATGCATTTGAAGTAAATTTGAAAAGATTTCTCTTTATTAAATCAGTTTCTGGCGATAAAAAACCCAACATTATTCATGAATCCAGTGCACTAATATACGCAAATGGTGTGTTAGGGCACTCTCACCGGACTTTCAGATGAGTCAGACTACTCTGTCTGAATTTGCATCATCACAGAGAAAGGGCCTGGTTGGCATAAGAGGTGCTAAAAAGTGAATGTCTGTCTCTTAGCGAAAGGTTACTCATTAATGATGTGTCCCTACGACGTACCAATGTCATCAATCCATCCAACTGACCAAGTATGGATGAGCAACAGCATAAATTGTGTGTTGTGAGTGTGCCACGTGTATCAATCACTCAGAAAACCCCATTGGAATGAATCCAACAACATTGTGAAACTTTGCTGTTCCCTGTGGGGACTACTTCCTCCAGGGAGATCACAGTTTGGGGTCAAATTGCAGAACAACATGTCAAAAACTTCTGCAACTTCTGGAGGGATTAAAGAGTTCAGATGATTTCCAGCAAGAAGCTTAAATCCCTAAAAATGCAATCAATCATTTAAATGTCATCTATAAGATACTATATAGAAACTACAAATTGGTTTACGTGATAAAGGTATTCAAGATAGTCTGACTTTCTTTATCCTGCAAGGCCTATAAATTAACCCTCTACTATCTATCAGGAATCAAACATTTAAAAGAAAGTACGTAATATATCATTCAATCTATTTTCTCAGAGCTAAGTCTTCCATTTAGCAGAGTTCCTTTTTCTTTTGTCTTTTGGATAGTGTAGTGCCACACTGAGAGTCGTTTCACAAGGTCAGGTAGTCAAATCTGATCACACATTTAATATATGATAGTGCTAATGAAAATGGTTTCATATAAAATGTTTTATGATCAGTTGCAAAGTCATGTTTAAAGTTACCTTTGTTGTCTCCTTGTTTGCCCCTGATCCTTATGCTGTGACTAAGTCTTCCTGATATAAATAAACTTGCCCTTTTCACTTCCACTGACTGCATGAATAAAGTGATTATCAGCACACGTTCAATGTCTTGCACCTTTTCTCTCCCTGCAGGGTTTTTTTTTTAATCACTATAAATTCTTTAAATGTAGATGTACAGTAGGAATGTGAGTGCTGTGAGTGCTACCTCTGATAAAATACCAGCCATTTGTTCATAATGACTTTTACAATCAATTATGTGGAATATATGCCTTCAGTTTGATTTGTGTATAGCCATAACGACTTCCATTGGCCATCCCCACTGTGGGGCCCTTTCAACCATCTGCAGCGATTAGTGAATGGCTGTATTTATTTATTCGTGCTCCACTCTACGTCCTATATATCTCGTCCTTTCAATACAGGGTCGAATTTTAGAGCTAGTCTCAACATTAACACCTATAGTCTTTATTCTACGATGCATTTTTTTAATTTATTTTTTATTTTCAAGACTTTCAGGTTGCATTTAATTTAATCATTTTTGCAATGACCTTTCACTACAAAGAAAGTAGACCTTTAACAAAACACCAACCTAACAAGATCTTTGCATCATAATTGTATATTTCTATGTGGTACTCTTACTAAAACGGGTACACTGGTACTAATGGGCAGCTGTGATGTTTGCAGGGTGCTGGAAACATTTAGTTTTAGCGTGCACATTACTGAAGAATGCCAGTCTATTATTGCTGCTCTTGTATAAATGGGATAAGAGCCATCTGATAAAATTGACCCGCAGAAAAATTACAGGCATGAAAACAATCCACATTAATAGTCGTGTTGCTATTGCAGACCTTTTCTGACCGAAACTGTTTTTACTGTAATAACGAGATAACAATCTTAGTTGTTTTTTTTATAGATAGTATGTTTTTAATTCCCAAAAATAAACAGCGAATGGACTTTTCTGTTTTCTGATATGCCCTTAATCTTACTGCCGCCTACAGGCTTTCTTAACAAGAAGTGTGTTGGTTGAATTCTGGCGTGCGTTTGCAGACCACTGCTGCCAGGGTTGCAGTAAATTATCAGGATTTACAGCTAATTACTCGAAAATGTTCTATTCAGTCCCAGTGACGTGATTGCATTAATTATTACAGCCAAGCTAAATATATCTCATATTACTGCAAACGATTTATATCCACATTACTATCAGCCGATGTGTTGATAATCACACATTCAAATAAGCGACAGAACTTGAAGTTGTGTGATATATATTTTTTTTAATTTGCTCTTTTGATGCTCTAGAAATCTACTATGTAACAATGCTCCTTTGTACAAGACGCACGGTAGCGCATTGTACGCAGTGCCAGAGTGAACAGACATATCAAGTTATAGGACCTACCCATGGGTAGAAGGAAGAAAAAGGGCAGCCAACACAGGATGAACATCCCCACGACGATGGCGAGGGTTTTAGCAGCTTTTTTCTCCCTGGAAAACTTCATCAGCCGCACAGAGAGCGAACTTCGAAACGGGTGGTTTTTGTTGCTCTTTGAGCTGTCCGGACGTGCATCCTCCAGCACGCTGCGACAGTGTATCCGAAGGACCACTTCCATCGACTTATTTCTCTCTCGTTTGACACCCGCTTCTAAACTCTTAGTAGTCCTGCGGGCCACCACATAGACCCTAAAATACATGATGAGAATGACCATGAGCGGGAGGTAGAAAGAAAAGAGCGAGGAGAAGAGCGCGTATCCCGGCTCCTCTGTGATCTTGCAGATGCTCTCATCTACAGGCGGTGGTTCCTTCCATCCCAGCAGCGGTCCAACAGAGATAACCGTGGATGATACCCAAACTAAGATTAAAATAGCCACTGCCTTCCTCTCTGTCATTATACTGGGGTATTTAAGACAGTGTTTCACACCTATGTACCGGTCGATGGAGATGATGCAGAGGCTGAGGATGGATGCGGTACAGCAGAGCACATCCACCGCTGCCCAGATGTTACAGAAAACACGGCCAAACACCCAGCATCCCAACACTTCCAAAGACGCAGAGAAAGGCAGCACAATAATACTCAACAGCAGGTCTGCCATAGCTAAATTGACAATGAAATAGTTTGTGACAGTCTGTAAATGTTTATTACACACCACAGACAGGATAACCAAAATGTTCCCAACGATTGCCACCAAAATAAAAACGGAGAGAAATATCCCAACCCCGACAACCTGTGAGTCCAATGTGAATTTCCTGCACGACGTGTTGCTGTTGTTGGGAAATATATGATCCAAAACAGATCCATTGAAAGCTTCAGTGAAATAGATCCCATAGTTGCTTTCGTTCCTCAAGCTAGAGTCTGTCATTTTGAAACGCCATAAAGAGAACTTTAGAGTAAGTTTGCTGAGGAAAGCAGTGTGTTGGGCATTATTTCAGTCTCATTTGCGTTCTCGTCCCACCAAGAAAAAAATCAAGCGGGTGTCCTCGCAGTCAAAATTTGCCACGGGAAATTAACCAAGCAAGGAATGCTATTTAAAAAACAGAAATATAAGAATAGCCCATGTAGACAGAGGGAGATTTATGCAGGACTAAGTCTTTTTTTTTAACAAGAGAAGAATTCAACGCAATAAATAGTGTTGGTATTAGGTTCGCAAAGTAAGGATGCAAAAGTAAATCAAATAGCCTAAATATGGCTTCATCGTTCCCTGCGCTGGTTTTCCACTGGTGGCATCCTTTCTAACAACTCCCTGATCACAGAGTCAGAGCTGGTACAGCAGGTCTGAACCTACAGCTCCACCCACACGTCAAATATTTACTGTTGTGTTCACTGTCTCCACAAGAGAGCGTACCTCTAAATCTGGTCACCAAGTCCATATGGCACACTAATTGAAACTGGTCAGCCACTTTTCATAAAATTTACGTGACGTATTTTAACCTATAGGTGTCAAATGCAGCATCTATTTGTATTCAAATTTAATAAAAATGTTTAAAGGTGTTATAAAACAATGGGTCTTGATAGAAAAATATTGTTTTAACAGAAGAGAGAAAAAAAGCTGTAACAACTCATTTTCCCCTCTGCATAGATAAGACAAAGCATCATCAGTCAGATCATCTAAACTGCCACAGGGCACCAACACAACAGCTCTGACACCAGAGTGAAAACTTAGTGCCTTGAGGCAAAGCTGTGAAGTTTCCCAGTGACACCACAGCTGCCATCCCCAGGCCTAGTGTGCATAACTTAAGTAGAAGGACAGGCCTGTGCAAACCACCAGGGAGCCTGGAGGAGAGGAAAGGTCAAAAGGCAGTGTCACAGAGGAGATAAACAAGCCCTGCATGGGAAAATATCAGCCCAAGAAGCAAAATCACCACTTGGACTAGTGTGATGAGACACTCTGTTGTCACATATTGAATACTCTATATGGTTTAATCCATAAATAAAATGGTAAAAAAGCTGTAAAAAGTTGCTAAAGATACTTATGTTGACCTAAGATTACTGTACCTAATAAATGGATTAAATTCTAGATTTTAGAGAAGACAGTAGTGCTCCAGATTCTGCTGAGGTTGGACTACTGTTATGCTGATCATTCCTTGCTAATTGTAGTTTGCAAACCATCTCTTATTGTTTAATTTAAAATGAATTAATGTAATTACCTGAGGTTGAGAGTATACATTGTTGTTCCCTGCAAGTGTCACTAAAGTTAAAAAATGTCAACTGTTATTTGTTGGGCTCCATCAATGTTTTCATATTAGTTTTAAAATAAACTATAAGTCCATAGTCACGTCAAGTCTAATTATGATAACACACCAGAAAACAAAGTTGCTTTATATACAAAATACATCTTTGGTTCATGCACTCCACCACACATTCAAACCAACCACTGCGCTACTTTGGCTAAAAAAGCACACATCATGTATCAGCCGCCTTGGTCTAATATGCTCTTCCTGTGGACAGCAGCACTTCTGTTTCTAGTCACGGTGGGTCTCTCAGCTGTCAGAGCACATCCTCATTATTGAATTTATAAAAAACCTACAATCTCATCATGCACACCTGCTCTTCTTATGAGAGGGCTAAATCTGCAGTCATGCAGAGCCAACTTTAGACCACACCATACAGGATAGAAGGCTTGATGGCACAGAACATGGGCCTGTCAGAAATATGTTTCAGATAATGATATACAATATCAGATGAATTCTAGTTAGTGATAGCTAAAGATAATGTTCTCATATCCACTGATCAATCTACTTCTGACTCATCATCTTCTGAATTTATTTCAATCAGGAGAGACCAGAGAATGAAGTAAAATAATGTTTATTATGCAGATGATATTAAGTAGGTATTGTCATAGTCTTTGGCGCTTGGACTCTGCAGGGAGAATTTTTGAATCGAAGGACGTCAGTCCTGAGCATCAGCATGATAGATCCCCCCATGGAGTCCAGACACTGGTGGTGGTGGCTGATTAGCTCGATTAATCAGTCTTGGGCCAAATCACAACAGGCTGATGAAGTTGAAGTGTTGCATTGAGGAATCTGAAGACTGGGTGTTGATGGTGAGGTGATGGGTCGCGCAAAACAGCATCAAGAAAGCACCTTAGCAGAGAGGGAGAACATTTAAAAAGACAGCTGCAATATGATAGGCTGACAATGAAGGTGTGTCACAGTGCTAATGGTTAGACTTGACCAGGTGATGTGAACAGCTGATGTGTCAATTGATGCTCCAGAAATAACAGCAAGGAAAATATGAGCATTGACAGATCTGTATGAACTGTTAGAAGGATCAGGATGACTTAAGAATGAGAAATAAAACTATGACATGAGCATACAAAAAGGTGGTCTTCCTGTCTGAACTTTCTCTAAGCTTCATAACTTCAGTTTCTTGTAATGAAAAAACAATGCATACATGTGAGTTGTGGCTCTCAGAACGCATCTGTATTGGGTGAACTGTAAAGGACTCATAGCCTGGTCCCATTTTTAGGGTAGTTCAATAGGATACACAGCCAAGATGTTTTTAAGACCAGACAGAGGAATGTTCCTGACTGGCAAGGTTAAGTCATTTCAGTCCGACCTTAATAAAACTGAGTGAGTGTTTCACTTCCTCAAGACCAGACTGAAAACAAAAAAGTCCCCATAACATGCAAGAAGTTTGTGTGTGTGTATGTGTGTGTGTGTGTGTGTGTGTGGCTGGTATACAAGTTTATCAAAGAATCAATTTGTCAAGATGCTTTAGCATTCAAAAGATAAGTAGTCAAATGTGTCCCAGGCCACCTGGTTTGAGTAATTGAACCACAATGCATCTTGGTGGTTGTTTATACTTGTATTTAGCAGTGTCCACTTGCATTGTAAAATGCTCATGAGTGACAGCTTCAAGGCAAAATACAGTCTATCTTACCAGAGGGCTAGTCTGTCCTTGTCTTGTCTAAGTTAACTCCCATTAGAGGAGTATTTGTAATGTTTCATGTGTGTTATTTATTATGTTGATGTTGGTGTATTTCTTGATGCTATACTGTACTGCTGCAGCAAGGAGCAGCAAAGATACCACACACCACACTACACCATACCACATAGCACAGCTAAACTTTTCCGTTATCTCCATTTATGAGTAATCTCAAAAGAAATGTGTGTGTCATACAAAACCTCCTCTTGAGTTGCACTCTCCTCACACTCAACCCAGAGGCTTATGACCTATGAAAATGCCTGGTATTTCCTGTGATAATGTACTGTATATGTAAAACTAAAATAGCATTCTCAGTCTTCTTACCTGTGTCTGACTGAATGAGCTATTTCATGCTAAGCCATTTGCCAAAATGTTGTCATCAATATGTATATGTTAAGAGAAAAACCTTTTGAGGGGTTTATCTCTTCCTGTGTGTTTGCTTTTAAATGAGTTGATGTTGCAGGCTGACAGTGCTCTGGAGAAGGAGGGGCATTCTGTTTCCTACCCATATTTTTGGTCCCATTTGTTATGGTGCAAACCCAGAATTTGCACACAAACACGCACAAAAACAAACACATTCTTTCTCTCTCTCTCTCGCTCCCTCTCTCTCTCTCTCTCTCTCTCTCTCTCTCTCTCTCCCCCCTCAGACTCTTAGTATGGTAATCTGCCCTAGACTCTGACTGTGTGCCATCTTATCAGTCCTCAGCAGAGCGTTGGGATTCAGACGACCACAAGTCATGTTAGGCTCTGATATCACTTCATACATGACTGTTCAAAGGCTCAAATGTTTGTAAAGGTCAAATGGTCAGAAGTCTCTCATACTGTTTCTTGGTTTGCCACATTTTGTAGCCAGGAAGACAATCAAGCACTATAGCATTCATGTGTTTGATTTAAAGCTAACTAAATGCACATTTAGTTATTGCGCTGTATTTTGATGTTATTTCTGCATGTTCTGTCGTTATCCTTATATGCCATGAGGAAAACAACTCTTAGAAGGCTGTAAATCCAAGCCACTTTACATTAAAGTAAAACAAAGATGTGTTCTTTACACAATTTCCCTGTAAAGCAGTGTCAACACAATACAAGTCTGATCTTATTTACATTCAAAAGTGATGTACAGCTTGTGTCTGTATTGTGCCTTCAAGAGCACTCTCATCAGAAAAGGAAATGTAGTTGCATTCTCGGCTTTGTTTTAATAGTGTGAGAATGGATCCATTCATCACACTTTACCCACGCTTAATTAATGCCATTACAGAAAGACATCCATCTCCAGTTAGAGAAAGGGGGAAAAAAGAGTGTAACCGGGTGCACAATACATAATTCACACGTTTTATCATAAAAATGCTGTCAATTCTGGCTTTGATGGTATAGACATTAACATTTGTACCTTAATTATGACTGGTGAGTTATATTTATCATATTTATTTGAATGTTGAGAACTCTAAAGCCTGTTTATGACCTTGGTTTATTGTTGTGAAGTTAATGAAATTATATCCATCATGTACAATTATTTGATTTCATAGTCATATCAGACTTTCGACATGCAGGCAAGCTACTGTAGGTAAATGATGAGGATATTTGTTGGGCTCTAAGCTTTTGATTTAAGATGTGAACACTGAAAACTGTCAAATAAGGACTCTGTTATTATGGCAGCAGTGGAATGCAAATCATATTATGACTGTCAGTTTGGATTGGCATGTTATGAGATTAAACTGTTTGTCTAAGAGTCCTAGAGGTCACGGCACTGGACCTGACATAGACCAGAGTACCAGCACACACACAAGGAGGGGGATCTGAATCACTTGCCATGATATGCTATAATAATTGGCAGTGAGCTTACATATTATCCGTAAAGTCACATTACAGATATGATAATTTTCTGGCCAAATTTGGGGGACTAAATATGTTATGGTTTTAAGGAACATGGAAAAATACAGGCTGCAAGTATGTAAAAAAAAAAACAAAAAAAACCCAAATCCAGTATACTTTTAAAATCACGTAATCAGTAACAATTACGATTAATCCAATATTGATATTTTTTAGAAATAACAGATAGACACAGACTCAGAATATAATTAGGCACCGTATTCCTATCATTAATTGCACATGTGAACACACTACGACATGAACTGTACACTGTAAATAAAACTTAATACTTAATAATGTGGTGAACATGAGCAAACACACAAATACTGTTGTTCACAGACACAAAGCACATCCACACTAAATGACGCAAGCTTATGTTTAGACTATTGTTCTGTCATGTTTCACTGCTGCACCTGAGGGGGCAGGTACCAGTGTCTTCTCCACTTGTGGTCACTCCATGGGCCGCAGAGACACAGCTCACACAATACAGAGCAGAAGAGTAATGAGATGCATCTAAAAGAAACAAAGCGTCTCTCCGGAATCTGGTGTTTTCTCCAACTCTGCAGGCAGTTTATTGCTGGAAAGATGATTGAGGAACTCCGGTAAGCCAGTACCTGGTGGCAGTCTTCCCCACATAGATGGTCCACGGTTGGATTGTGAGTAATCCATGATGCTTCTTCTCAGCTTGGCTTGCCTGAAAGCAGGCTCAATAAACGGAAAATAAAATCATGGGGCAGCTGTGGATCAAGAGATTTAAGCATATGGTTGGTTGCTCATTTCCCGCCTCTTGCTGTCAAAATGTCAAAGCGTCCTGAAGCAAGACACTGAACCCCAAATTTCTCCTGACTAGCACACCAGCACCTTCCATGGCAACTATCCCTGTGTGTGGGGGTGGAGGGAATTAGAGGCTTTGTTAAATTCTTTTGTCCTACTCATACTAAAAGTTGCTATAAAAATGCAGCACCATTCCTCTTGTATCTACTACTTTACCACTGGCAGATCCAACAGGTGTGCGTGTGTGTCAAATCATAGGTAATGACCATCTGCCATGATACTCACACATACAAACTCACACACACTGCCACTACCAGAGGTGCTTTTCCCTCTAGAGAGCAGACTTGGGTATACAATCAGAGATACACAGGAGGGACACCATCTGTTTACTGAAAACTGGCCATGTAACCAGCCTACCAGCCCAAACAATACAAAAATTTTAAAAACCACCTTAACAACTTATGTTCATGAGCAGTTAACATAGCCCCCTGAGCCTTTTGTTGTGTTGATTTTAAAGGAAGAATAAAGTTGAGGGGAAAATAGTGCTGTAGGCACTTTCTGACAGATAGTCATTTGAAATGTTGATTTGTGCTCTCTTTTCGTAAGGCTGATTTTGGCTTCTTGTTGACAGCATGATGCACCAACAGCAATGTGAATTCCTTTTGCATTTTAATGATTTCTCAAAAACCCTGTTTTTAAAAATGTATAAAGTTTTTCTATGGCCAAGAAATATATACGTCTGTATTCCCTGTTAGATGGAGTTTTTAATAAGCACCCCAGAGTATTGCAAATTAAGACAAAAAAAAAATCTATTTCAAGGACAGGATAACACCAGGGTTGTCTATATAATCTGAAATTCATATAAATTCATACGCTTTCTCACTTCAGCTTTCTCAGTGCTTTCCAAAACTGTTACAAACCACTGTTGCAAAATAAATAAGATTTGGTTAAAGACATTTCCAGCTCTGTGTTTTTATTCTGGGGCTCTCCTGTAATATCTTTGCATGATTTACGGTTCAAAAAACTGATCTTTTCACTAACCAAGACCGCGCCTACAAAAATATGGATCTGAAAATAGTTTAATTGAGAATAATGAACAAGCTAAAATATTGAATGAAAGATGGGTTGTGGGGAACTGAGGAAGGGATTAAAAATAGAGGGATGAAGGAAGGAAGGGATGAGGGTCCAGGAATGAGGGGATGAAGGGGTTGGGGGGGGGGGGGGTAAAGGTTAAAAGATGGTTAACGATGGATGTATGTTGATAGATGACTATGAGATTACAATGGCTGTTGGAAGGAGGGAACAAGGGGATGTCGAGCCTCTGAGTGGGGGAGTCGGCTCATCAGTCCATTGGCTGGATAGAGCCCCCTGTCCCTGTTAAGTTGGCTGTGTGTAGTAACTTCTGTACAGGTTGGAGGCAGTGAAACTGGATCTGCTGCTGCTGCTCCTATTACTGCTCTTGCTCCGATACCACTCAGGTTCCTGCTTCACTTTTTTAATTCTGTTCTTCTTTCTTGGACAAAGAAGATAGAATGGTTAATAAAAGGGGCTAGGGTGGGAGGGACTTGCAAACTGAGACAAAAGGAGTGGTCTGTTTGAAATACTCTGTGTGGAAGTGGGATGTGTACAAGGCGTTGTCTTTGTTCCCGAACTTTGTTTATAAAACCTCATTTCACTTACCAATACTATGGCTACAAAAACATGGATTTGAAAATAGTTTAATTGATAATAATGAACAAACTGAGATATTAAATGAAAGACGTGTTTAGGGGAACAGAGGAAGGGATTAAGAATAAAGGGAAGAAGGAAGGAAGGGGTGAGGGTCGAGGAAAGAGGGGATAAAGGAAGGAAGGGATGAAGGTCGAGGAAAGAGGGGATGAAGGGATGAGGGGTGAGGTTCATGGTATGTAGGATGTGTGGCAAAGTCCATATTAAGTTGACCACCCAGCTTGACCTGCCTGTGCGGACTTGCTCTGCTGCTGATGGGCTTGAATTACAATGCCTGTGACTAACCGGGGGGCTTGTAGCTTGAAGGTAAACAAATGTTGGTATTTTAGGCATTTCCTGATAACTGATGCTATCATTTTTCTTGGGAGGACAGTCTCCATTAGAGACATAACGGAGCTCTCTCTTCGACATTTAACCTGGTTATAATGAAAACCTGATTTTCTTCTGTTCACAGTCCTCAATTATAAAAATTGAACTAGCTCTGTGGATTTCTGTCTCCTCGAATACCATGGTACCAAGGTCTGAGATTTTCCATCTAGATTAGATGGAAAAGCTTCACAGGAGAAATAGTCCTTGATTTTTTTTGGTATTTGGCGACATGCAGTGAATCTGTACAATCTGTACAGCACAGCTCAGGCAATATACTGGTGATTCAGTGCAGTTGAACACTTTTATTAAAACAGGGAGCCCAGACAGTAAATCACTGTAACTGCCCCTGTGAAGCATTTAGTGCACAAGCAATACATTTATTCTAATGTTGTAAGCATGCAGTAGTGTCTTTGACAAAGTAATATATTAAAAAAAAGACTCATTTGAAGAATTTTTCTAGATATCCTTTATGACTTTAAGTGCAATGGTAAGAAATAGTAATTTACTGAATTGTACTGTGTATAAGTCACACTTGTGTATAGATAGTCTATTTTTGGTGGTGTCATGCTTTTTTATTAAAAACTAGTTTATTTGAATGCACCAGTTCATTTATAAACACATGTTTATACTTCAAAACTTTCTCAATTTACTTTTATTAGAACCACAATTAAAACACACATATTACACCTGAAACAGAGTGTTGTGTTAATGGTTAATGATCCGATAATGACTTGCTTAACTGAACTGGACTGGTAGGCTATATTAACTCTGACTAGTTTCCGGTTAGGCTGAGTTTCAATTAAACCTTTTAAAAGAACACATTAACTTAACATATTTAATACAGTGTGTACCTGTGTGCTTACTCGAGTCCCAAAAACTCTTCATCAGAGCTGTCACTGTGTGCAATTAGACTACTGCACCCGAGTCGCGCTTTTGCACATCGCGCTCCAACCTCAGTTTGGTCTGTAAATACTGAAACATCACAGCAACTAGTGTCCCGAAATACTTCTGATTAAGACACAATAATTTTCCCGCACAACATACAGAAGTAATGGGTCTATTTCTATTAGCCGCAAACACAGCTGGAGTGCGTAGTGCCTGCTTGACACCGCTGTTTATAGGACATTATAGTTACAGTTATAGTTATTGTTATAGTAATTGTTGTTACTGTGGGCGATCCTTTACATACCTATGATCATATCCATATCCAACCTCTCTCTGTATTGAACTGGTGAATAGGAAACAACAGTTAATAAGACGCATCCCACTTTTAAATGAAAAAATATTGCGCTAAAGGTGCGTCTTACCAGTTTTTACGGTATTTAAAATTTCCTTTTAAAAAGACCAATCTGAAAAAAATTAAAATAAGTGAACCAAAATAAGTCGACAGTATAGAACTAGTAGGGGTGAATCTCACCTGCCCATATGAGGGTAATAAACTGAGGGCGGAGTGCAGTGCTGTTTGTTATCATGTCTCCAGCAGAGGAGAGCAGCCTCTCTGCTGCACTGTTAGCTCCGGGACAGACATCACTGTCCAACACGCTGAGCAGCTGCAGGGTTGTTGAGGTGAGACAGACTGAGCACTGAGTCATTTTCTTCATCAGAGTTTATGTTGTTTCATGCTGCAGTGTGTGTTGGTCAGCTGCTCTTGTTAGCTGCGCCGCTCCGCTAACATTAGCGTAAGTTAAGTGACAGCGTTGAAAGTTCACAGTAAACTTCACATTTGTCTTGCAAAGGTAATTATTTAGTCATTCAATCAAAAATGCTTGCAGTCGCTTTTTTTTATTTTTAGGATGAAGATGAACTCTCAAGTGTGCGCGATATAAAACTGTCTGTCTGCTGCACCGCCCTCACAGTTTGGTTCCACCTTTGTCGTCTGACAACATCAAGTTATTAATTAATGTTTAAATAATCGATTCTTGTCTTTTGTGAATCGATGCAGAATCGTCCACGTCCGCATCACGATGCATCTTATAATCGAGAAATTTCAACACCACTATGTTGCACTGCCATGTTATAGTAGCCCAGCATGGAAAAACCAAAGACTGGCTCTAGAGAGGGCCTTTAATGTTTTTCCAAAATTAACGTAGGTTCTCTTACACACTTGGAAGGGGAGGAGGAGGGGAGGAGTATTCAGTTGATTGCAATCTGCAACCTCACCATTAGATGCCACTAAATCCTACACAATGTTCCTTTAAGCAAATGTGATACTTTAAATGAAGTGCATTTTGTTGCATAATCAATTAACTCCTGTAATGGAAAATCCCTATTTCAAACTACACACAGAATGCACTGTGCATATTAGGGGTGTTGAAATTAATTGATTGTACAATGCATCGTGATGCAGATGTGGACGACTCCGCATCGATTCACAAAAGTCAAGAATCGATTGTTTAAATATGACTGACTACAAAGGCGGAACCAAACTGTAAGGGCAGCGCAGCAGCCGGACAGTCACACGCGAGGGTTTATCTGTAGTTCATCTTTTTTTTAAATAAGCGCTTGGAAGCATTTTTTGATTGAAAAACTAAAAAATTACCGTTGCAAGACAATTGTGAAGTTTAATGTGAACTTTAAATGCCGTCACTCAGCTAATGCTATCGTTAGTGGAGCGGCTAACAGAGCAGCTGACCAAGACACACTGCAGCAGGAAAAAGGTTCTGAGATTAGGGAAATATTTCGGTGCTCAGTCTGTCTCACCTCAACAACCCTGCAGCTGCTCAGCGTGTTGGACAGTAATGTCTGTCCCAGAGCTAACAGTGCAGCAGAGAGGCTGCTCTGCACTGCTGGAGACATGATAACAAACAGCTGCACTCCGCCCTCAGTTTGTTACTCTTATACAGGCAGGTGAGATTCACCCCTCTAGGTCTATACTATTAATTTATTTTAGTGTCCTTGAAGACATTTATGTTTACCGTGTATGTTTAATGTTGACATTCAGATTGTTTAAGTACTTTCTAAATAAAAAGGAAATACATATTTATCTGACTTCTTGTATCAATTGATGAAAATGGGCCATGCAGTAATGTAGATAAATCAGGATGTGGTACGTTGAGATACACCGAGATGCATCGTAGAATTGAAACGTTAACAGCTGAATCCAAATCGAATCATTAGGACTGTGAAGATTCACACCACTAGTGCATATATACACCAAACAGTCATTGACATGATTTTATAACATTTCGTGACATTTAGTTTTCTCACAAAAAATGATGTAGCTATAGTTATTGGGCATATCTGGTCTAGATCGGCGGTTTAAACTACTACTGAGCTATTTGGGATCTTGACAGGTTTTTTTGCCGCACATTTGGACAGAATGAGAACAGTTGTGTTTAGATCAGTTCTGACATTTAAAAAAAATGTATTTTCTACAGTGACATTTTTGACAACATTCCGAAAAACAGGATGCCAAATTAAAGTCTTGCTGATTCACAAAGGTCTGACATTGTCAGATGGCCTCATATATAGCCAGATGTAGATGATATTAAGTAAACAGATGTCTTCTTAGAGATTATAGTAAGATGACACCCCCGACTTCATACCTATAATGTCCAAATGACCAATGTTTTTAGGCAGTTCGTGAGACAGAACAGTGTCAGCTAATTAGACTTTTCTACAGTCTCACTGCTATAATACATATATTTAAAAAAACAAAAAAAATCCTTGCAATGCTGAGACCTTTCTTTGTTTGTTGAACCTGAGGAGCTTAACAATGCAGAGGCAGGTCAGAAGTTCTGAAATATAGCCAGGAGCAAGATTGTGTTAAGATTTTAAAACAGACAACAGAGAATTCTGAATTAAATTTTAGACTACTACCGTAACTTCAGTGTATGAGACTGAGACACAAGCAATGCACAGTCACACTCAATATTAGGTGCTAAATATTAATGCATTGTTATTGCTACTTTCTCTTCACATCAAGCAGAAGTGCTGCCAAACAATGTTTAAGAGATCAAACAGTTCAACAAACATTGAAAAGTCCAACACAGTACAACAGTGTGTCAGTGGAAATGAATGCTCCTCTGTTTCTCTCGGAAACACACATAAACACATGAAGAAACACCAAGTGAAAGGAAAATTACACATTAGACATAAACTTATTGTATCTCCCAAAACATTCAACACTTTCATCTGCATACTTGTTCAGTTGGCCTCTCTTTGACACTCTGTAAATCTCACTTAATTATGAGCCAGTGACTAAGTTTACTGAGACAATTCTCCTGAGATCTGCTCTGTGTACTCTGTGTCCTCCAAAACACAGGGACCCTGCAGTGCCTTTCTCACGCTACAATGCGCTTTGTTGAGTGTGAGTGTGTGTGTAAAGATTAAATTAACACTGATCCCCGCAAATATACTGTTAAACACAAAACACACCCATATCCTCTTGGCCTATATTCAGCGGCATGTAAATCTCACTTGATTGCTCACAACACAGTTTACTCAGACAACTCTTGCATGGGTGTGAGTTTTTTAGACGGCAGCATGAACAGTGCAATAAGGGGATACTCATCCACATCATCTTCCTTTTACATTCATAACAGTTCTGACAGATGATTTAATTACTTCCTCCATAATTAGAATTCAGGCTTCCTACCTAATTGCAAACACAGTCATGTTGCCCCCGGGTCATTTTTTTCTCAACATAGAAACAAGTTCCCTTAAAGAGAATTTTTTAGTCCGCTGATATTGTTCACTAAAATTAATCTCCTTTTTGAGTCTCCTTTTGGGAGATTTTGGGGTTTTCATTTATTCCTTCATTAATCCAGATTAAACCCTGTTCACTCTTCTTTTGTGAATGATCCTGTGCACCAGTGTTAACCAAAAAACTTCAGGTTTGCAACAGGAGCGTAATGTAATGTAATGTTTATTTAGACACCAACAGTGCACAATAAAACATTAACCCTGTATACCGTAAAACAAGGATAATCGCTAATTTCCACCTGTAGTCCCTGGGCAGGTAAGTGGAACAATAAATTAATGATAGAATTTGATGTAATTGGAGTAGGAAACACCAGGTTATGACATTTTACAATTCACAAAAGTTGTTTCATCAGTACACAGTCATTCCCACATCCTGCGCCTCAAGTTTCCAGCAGATCATTGTTTACTAAGTAGCACTGTAATACTGGTAAACATGGCATCTAACTAAGTGAAAGTGTCAAAAGTTAAATTGTTATTCTAAGTGAAGAGGGGTTGAGACAGCATCAATCATGGCTAGACTAAAGCTTAATAAAGGGGCAGTGCATGGCAATCCAAAAGACTTTGCAGAAACTGGATCAACTATATCCAAAGCATGATCATGCAGACCGAAAGTGACCACACCATCAGAGGGTCAGTACATAAAGCTTAGTTCCCTATCTCCCGAGAGATAGAAAAGCAACTTCATCCTAGATACAGAATTTGCTGAATAAAGAATGCAAGACCCCAAGTAGGGGGGTGCTAAATGCATGCAGTGGGCCAAGAAATACCAACATTTGTAGTGGATGCCTAGCAAAAATCCATTTTTCTGATTAATCAAAGTTTGAGTTTTATGGCTGTAACAGAAGGGTGTATGTAAGGAGACGAACAGGAGAGACAATGATGCTGCAAATAGACAGTGAAACATGGTGGCAGGAATATTCAAGTCTGGGGGTGTTTTGCCTATTCTGGAGTTGGACACCAAATTGACATCACCCTGACCAAGGAGCAGTACCACTCCATTCTTCAGTAACATTCTGTAGTCTCTGTTCTGCATCTTTGTGGAGAAGAATTCATACTGCAGCAGGATAATGACCCCAAACTCACCTCAAAGCTTTGCACAAAGTACTTGAAGACTAAAGAAAGCCAAGGAGTCCTGACCATCATGGATTTTCCTGACCGTCACCTAACCTCAACCCCATTGAACATTTATGGGGGCACTTGAAGACTAAGAAAGCTGAGCATCCTGTGACACCACAAGAAATTATCTGGAACATTGTCAAATCATGCTGGGATAACATGGGTCATCAGCTTTTGTACAAACATTTGGAGTCCATGCCATCTGGAGTGCATGCTGTCGTTAAAGCAAAATATTAAAATATTCTAAAATTCATGTACATTTCATTTCAAATAATCAATTTTTCACTGAAATTGTTAAGCTGGTTTTATCATTTGTAATGAAAAAAATAGTATTACATTTGAAACAAATGAAAAATATAAGTATCTTTACTAGAGGTCTCAGACTTGTGGAACCCTCTGTATATCCAGTAACAGTCAAAGTTTAATTCAAGTGAAAGAGAAGGTGTGTCCAAACTTTTGACTAGTACCGTGTGTTTGCAAAGTTGATGGTTGCAACCATGAGAACAAATAAGTGTGTACTGTATGTTTATTCAATCGTGCGTTACATTTTCCTATTTATTGTGTCAAACCCAACCAACAAAGACTCATGACACCAAAAACACCATTGCAGTGGTGAAACATTTGTCAGACAAGACCATAATTTGTTACAACATGAGATAACATTGCATTGCAAACAAATAGCTGTCCCAATCTCTACAAATAAAGTCTGCCACAAAAATATTACCTTATTGAAACACAAGTTGTTGTTTTTTTAAAAGTCAGTTAACAGTTATCACTGTTTGATATTAAAAAGGTGTCTTTGAGCTATCTTTAAATGCTTATGTTTATTGTGCTGTTGCATAGCGATTAGACCCTAGATGGGAAAGAAATATGCAAAAAAAATTAATCCTCACAGACATTGATTCAGTAAAAATAAAAATAATGCAATGAAACAACAGGAGTCACACAAATGTACTGGTTTTTATTTCCGTTTCTCCACCTTTTCTGGTGTTGGACTTTTCATTTCCTCAAATACTATATGTATTGTTGGTCTCTATTTGTACAACTCAAGATCAACAACGTGCTGTTATCTCCATAACTTTATTAACACTTCTTCAGCTCAACATTACTGAACACACACTGACCCCACAGTCCCGCAGCGCCACTCCCTGGCGTAATCCTACCATTACATCTCCCCCTTTTAGCTAAGGGTTTCGCTCCTATGATAACTCAAACAGAACATGTTGCACGCTTACTCATGACAACTGCATTTTCAGCTAAGAGCATGACTTATTCAGAACATAACAAGAAACACTGTTATTCTTCCTTTTTCTTTTTTTTCTCCTTTTTTTAAAAAAAATGTCCAGTCTATTTGGAGGGTTAACTACTCTCCCTGACCTGGTGACCTGTGACGTCGGCACCACCCTCAGATGAGATCGGTTGCGGCGCAATTGTCCCCCAGGTGTGTCCACCACATAAGAGCGTGGTGTGTGTGCGTTGTGAACAACAGTACCATGCATCTTTGAAGGCATAATCCAAACCTTCTGCCCAGGAGTCAGAGTGGGCAGAGTCTGTGCATGGTGTCGCCTGTCGAAGGCTTGCCGTTGCTGTGTTTTCAGGGATGCATCCTTTTCCCTGAATAACTGCAGGTCTGGCCACTGTGGCTGTAGCTGTCCAGATGAGATGGGAACTGGTGTCCGGATCCTCCTCCCCATCATGAGTTGTGCCGGGGAGCTCCCTTGAGCGAGGGGCGTAGCCCTGTATGCCAGCAAAGCCTTGTGAAAGTCCCCTTCCTTGGCAAGAAGTAACTTAATGGTCTTTACAGCCCTTTCAGCTTCTCCATTGCTGCGTGGATATCTGGGGCTACTTGTCACATGCTTGAAGTCAAAGTCGCTTGCAAACTGAGCAAACTCATGGCTGGAGAATTGTGGGCCGTTATCTGAGATCAGAACCTCTGGGCACCCGAACCTTGCGAATACAGCTTTGCACCTGTCAATCACTTGTTTGGCTGACGTGCTGCTGGTCAAGTTGCACACCTCTATGTATCTGGAGAAATAGTCAACTAAGACCAGATAATCTCCATTTCTCCACTGGAAGAGGTCAGCCCCCACCCTCTGCCATGGTCTACTTGGTAAGTTTGTCGTGATAAGTGGTTGAACTGGTGTTGGGGTTTCCATAGCACAGGTGTCACATCGTTCCACCATCTGCTTTATTTTTGATGTGATACCTGGCCACCAGACCGATTCTCTTGCTCTGGCAAGGCATTTGTTGATTCCTTGATGCCCTTGGTGAAGTTTCTGCAGTACATCCTGTCTCATGTGGTCTGGAATAAGCAGCCTCTCACCTTTCCTAATCAGTCCTTCAGCTACATGCAGATCTGACCGCTCTGGCCAATAGGGAAGTAACAGTTCGTGGACTTGTCTCCTGTGATCCGGCCACCCCCTTTTTATGAGGCCACTGAGGCATCTGCATGTATCATCTTTGTTTTGAGCCTCTTTGATTTGGTCCAGTTTTGTAGTTGTTGCCGGAAGCTGGGCCATCACACTGTCAACGTACGCCTTACACTCTTTTTCCAGGTCCTCTTCTGCCTTGGTGAGCATCGCTGGCAGTGGTGCTCTAGACAACGTGTCAGCGGTTATCAGATTCTTGCCTGGCACATGTATTATGTCATATTTGAACCTGAGCAGTCGCAGCCAGAATCTGAGTATCCTGGGTGGGAGATCATCCAATGCCCTTGACTTGAGGAGTGTGATGAGGGGCTTGTGGTCTGTGCGTATTGTGAAGTCCAGGCCATACACATATCCACACAGCCGCTCACATGCCCATGTCACTGCGAGGGCCTCCTTCTCAATTTGAGCATACCTTGATTCGGCTTCACTCAGGCTCCGTGAGATGAATACAACTGGCCTCCAAGAGCCATCTAGTTGTTTCTGTGTCAATACTCCCCCCAGCCCGTAGGAGGAAGCATCAGCTGACACCATTGTCTCCCGTGCCGGGCTATACTGAGCCAACACAGTGTCCGAGCTGAGTTCTTTCTTTATGTCCATGAAAGCTTTTCTTTGAGGGGCCTCCCATGTCCAGCTGGCGTCGCTCTTCTCCAGATCACGGAGTGGTTTAGTCAGTTCAGGGAGGCGTGGAGAAAATGTTCCCACAAAGTTGACCATGCCCATAAAGCGGCGAATATCTGCCACATTCTTTGGTTCTGGCATGTCCCAAATTGCTTTGATTTTCTCAGGATCTGCTCTGACGCCTTGTGCATTGACAACATGTCCAAGGAACTTGATTTCTGTCATGGCAAACTTGCACTTGTCATTCAGAGTCAGCCCCGCCTCTCTGAATTTTGTCAGCACCTTGTGCAGCCTGTCGTCGTGTTCAGCACGGTCTTTTCCTGTCACTAGTATGTCATCAGCGTGGCAGAGGACTCAATCAATGCCATCAACGAGCTGAGAGATTCTCTTTTGAAAGTGTTCAGGGGCTGATGTTATCCCAAAAGGCAGCCTTTTGAAGTAATACCTGCCCTCTGGAGTGATAAAAGTTGTGAGCAGTTGTGAGTCTTTGTGTAGGGGCACCTGCCAAAAACCTGACGTAGCATCAAGTTTTGTGAAGACTGTGGCTCCTTCCAATCTTGCCAGCGTCTCGTCCACTGCCGGCAGGATGAGCCGTTCTCTTTCCACACTGTCATTGAGATGTGTCATATCCACACAGATGCGCAGTTTTCCTGTTGGTTTAACAAGAGGAACCATACCTGCACACCACTCAGTAGGTTCCTCTACACGGGCTATGACCCCCATCTCCTCCATCCGATCGAGCTCCTCCTTGACTTTGCTCTCGAGAGGAAGAGCCACACGTCGAGGGACAGAGAGGGCAAAGGGCTGTGCTGATTCTTTCAGTTTTATTTTATAGTCCCCTTTTAGTTGTCCTAACCCCAAAAACACCTCTGGGTATGCTGAGCGGAAATATGTCTCTGCGTCTTCAATGCTGTTCAGATGGGGAATCATGTTTAGTCTCAAAATTGCTGGGAAGCCGAGCAGTGATGTGGCTAGGTCCCTAACAACAAAAACTGACTCTTCAATTTTTCTGTTTCCCCTTTCTATAACCGCATCCACCTGTCCTATGGTGTCCAGTGGCACATTATTAGGGCCATACAAAGGCCTGCTGGGGGGTGAGAGTTGGTCATATCTGTCCTGTGTGTATAAAGATGCAGGCACTGCAGTAACGTCTGCCCCTGTGTCTATCTTGAAACATACAGACTCCCCATTTATTATCAGATTTTCTTTCCATCTAGTCCTTTTCTGTGGACCTTGTGCGGCCACTGTACCCAAATATACTGCATCTGCGGCATCTGACCCTGCCTCTACAGAATGGAGGGTCTGAGCTGACCTGCACACAACTGCAAAATGTCCCTTCTTGTGGCATTTTCTGCATTCTACATCCTTTGCTGGGCACTCACTCCATGAATGCTTTGTGGTTTTTCCACATTTTCCACTGGGTTTGACTTGGGTAGAGGTAGATTGATGTGAGGCATGACGTTGATATGTTTTCTGCTTGTAGTTATTTTTCTTGTATTTATTATGCATTACTGCATCCATGTGGGCGGAAGAATCAGCTGATCGTAAAACAGTTTGCTGCTTTTTCACATCTTCGTGCTGTCTCACTTGTGCGATTGCTGTGGCTAAATCCAATTTGGCATTTAATTGCAGTCTCTCTGACAAACCAGCATCGCGTATCCCCACAACAATCCTATCACGGATCATTTCCCCACGTAAGTCCCCATAGTTGCAGTGTTCTGCCATTTTATGGACATCCGTAATAAAGTGCTCCGCACTCTCTCCGACTTCCTGGCTTCTTTTGTTAAATTTTGCCCGCTCATATATGACATTATGTATTCCGACAAAGTGGTTATCAAAAGCCCTCTTAACCGCTGCATAGTCCTTTAGCTGCTCCGGGGTTAGAGGGAGGGAACTCAAGATATCATCAGCCTTATCTCCCATTATGTAGACCAAGGAATTTACCTGATAATCCCCCTCTTTATTTGCCAGGCCAGACGCTGTCCTGAAGCGTTCAAACCTTCTGATCCATGTGTGCCACGAGCTGGGTTCAAAATCAAAAGCTTCTGACGGGGAAAAAGTCACTAGTTGCTCCATAGCGGCAGTGCAGAGTTGACGGCGGGTTCGCTTAGCTTGTCGGCTAACACTGCCCGTCCGTGGATTAGCCTCTCGTTGTCTTTAGCCTTGTCGTGACGCACCTTCATTCACCAAACTTCTGCAAAGTGGTCGAACTGGTCCTCACAGGCATATTAGACTCAATCCGTCATGGGTGTAGCACTTCTGACACCATGTATTGTTGGTCTCTATTTGTACAACTCAAGATCAACAACGTGCTGTTATCTCCATAACTTTATTAACACTTCTTCAGCTCAACATTACTGAACACACACTGACCTCACAGTCCCGCAGCGCCACTCCCTGGCGTAATCCTACCATTACACTATACACTTAACATTTTAATGCACTGTCATTAGTCACTTCTTATCATCACCATAGCAGCCAGGCTGGAAACACAGCAGCTCAGAGTTCAGCTGGTGGGGTGATGCCATGTCTGACAGAGTATCAACAGTGATTGACATGTAACATTTAAAATCTGTACTTGCCCATTGTCCTGTCATCATGGTCATATCATCAGTTTCTATGAAAATAGCAACTTGACATTTCTCATATGATTTTGGACAATCAGGCTATTATATGTAACATGTTGATGTTAAAAACATATTTTTTCTGTGTGGAATAACAGACAACTTAAGAACCAACATGACAGTAACTCTACATTTTCTACAATTTAACCTGTAATTGGGGCAATTTAAACAAATTATACACCATCTGCATTTGGGGAAAGTCAGTGAAAGATTTGTTGTTGCATCTGGTTTCAGTACTTAGGCACTGGAATCCAATATGCAGTCTAAATAAAATATGTTTTGTTGATAACATTGGCATACTGCTAATTATGGCACACTTAACACATTAATGCATTGTTTCTACAGACACAATAAAACAACAAGCACCTATTTTTTGTATTGTAACTAGACATTCAACATTGCGTTTTTCACATTGGCAAAACCCAAATAGTTGTCTAAAAAATTGAAAAATTGCCTTGTTAAGTATTGGTGCATTTGAAAGAGACATTTCCTTATAAATACAAGTAACATTCAAGATTGGCCTGAAATTCTCAGGAGAATGGAGTCCATTAGTAAGGTAATTCAGAGTTGTATAACAACATGTCAGTCAGACATGTAGCAGTCTTGATCTCGGGGAGGATAACAGTAGCAGAGTGCGTGTGTGTGTCTGTGGAAACTTATATGCATATATTTACACTCGTTTAAACTGTACAGTCTATCCTGGAGGATCAAGAAAATGTTAAACCGCACTGAAGCCACACAGGAAGACATGCATGTAAATTCCATCGGGTCAATGTGTCTCTGAAGCTTATGGAAATGTCCATGGGTAAATCTGTGCAGAGTTCATACCAAGCAAATGGTACTACTTCCCTGACAACAGATGAAAAGCTGACTGCCTAATATGCCATCAATAGCTTGGTTGAAAAGCAATGTATGCTCATATGCACAAAACTTGCAGACTCAAATAAAGTGTTTCAGAAGAACATTGTTTTCTCAAACTAGAAAAACCCACACTGATGTTCTAAAAACGAATTCCCTGTAAGTATGATTACTCAGACACAGTTTACAAAGGAAACAGTAATATAAACCAAAGTTTATCTTTTTATAGAGGACATTCTAATTTATCACATATTGTAGCTACAGTAAGTAATATTACTCAAGATCAGCTAGTGCAAGACAGGTAACATTTATCTAGTTTATTATTCTACCATTGTAGCTTGAATGGCAGTCTCAAAGGAATTACCACATCTGAATTATGATTTGGATTTGGATAATCCTACAGTACAAGACCTTCATAGCCAACCCGAGTTATAGTAAAACAAATGCTTATCTCTGTTTTCCTGTAGAGTCTATGGTATCATAAATACCTGCTGGGATAATGGTAAAATAATCAATTAGGGAGTAGGATGTAAGTGCAGTAAACACATCATAAGTGAGATTCTTTCTTAAGCCTCAAATAACTAACAACATTACACTATAACTATAACTACACTGATAAAGAACTATGTCTTTAAGCACAGAGCACAGAAACTGACGAATTATAGTGGTGGTGGCTTGGGTTTGGCATCTCCAAGACTCTATAAAATAAATAAATGAATCAAATACCATAAGGAGTTGGACTAAAGTTATATAATATATTGTACAGTAACAGGTGAACAGAAAATATAAGCTGTCAAATAAGTTACATTGACTTTTATACATCACAGAACAAATTAAACAAATGAAATAAGAAGTAGAATATAGTTGTCAATTTAGTAACACATAATCAAAATCAAACACATAATGCTTGAGCTGCCACGATTAGTTGTTCAACTAATCCCATTCCTGGGATAAATTAAGTTGAGTCCACATAAAGTTAAATAGACAGCTATTTTGATGATCAATAAATAGTTTTAAGACATTTTTAAGGAAAAAAAACAAACTGAAATTCTCTCTTTCCAACTTCTTAAATGTGAATAGTTTCTGGTTTCTTTATATACATAATATTTTTGGGTTGTCTGACAAGATATTTTTGGTTGCACTTTGAGTTTTGGAAAACAGTGATCAACAAGAAGAATACAAAGCAACAGTAAAAACTATAGCTGGGCTGTGTGTATTTGGAAAGATTTACATGGTCCTTAAACAATGTATTTAATCTTTTAATTTATTTGGATGGAGATTAAAAGATTATCTGTAACTTTCTGGACCTGTGGATGGACAGGTGGACATTTTAATTATTTATGTCTCCCTCAGTCTGTGCTGATTGCTTTGGTTGGCTTTGTTTGGTTCTGGTGATTTGTGCTAATTAGTGAAATAATTTTTACTCTCCTACCCTCCATAGCTGACTGGGTGTGTGAGAATCCATGGCAGTTATGTGATGTGAAATGTGTCCTCTCAAATATTAAACCTCCCCTCCTGCTGTCGAATTATAGCTCACACATTTCTCCAAACTGGGTTTTATGCTGTGAAAATGGACTGACAAGCACATTGCTTGAAACTGTAGTGTTTATTGAACCTTCTGACAAATAAAAATGTAAAAAGTAAAATTTTCCTAACAAGTAAAAAAGTAATTTCAAACATGCAAATAACTTTTTTTTCATATTGCAAAATTACGTCATACATATTCTGTATCTGCTGATATGAAGGTATCTTGCAGCAATGACAAATAATTGTGTATTTCTTCTCTGAATTGTTCAGTTTTAGTAGAAATCAATGAACAAAAGACAATTATTAGCAAGGGAGCCATGGCAATATTCAACTAGTTATATTGATAACTACAGCAGGTTGCATATATAAAATAGGTTAGAAATATCTCAATTTCTACTCTAAACATACCTAATTGTCAGTTAAACCTTTAATTAGCTTATGAAAAAATACTGTATGTTGCTTTATTGAATGCATAATTCATAAAATACAATAAAATAACAATTGACAGATTTGCAAATGAATTACCTTATATACCTGCTGTATCGATTTTGATACACACATTTTCAACACAGTTTTACTATACATTAAGTTCTGAAATATAAAGTAGTTTAACATTGCATCAATCCATTAAATGTTCCTATTGAAGAACAATTTGAACGTTTTTCTTTTTTTTGCCAATTTTTCATAATTGGCAAAAATATCATTGAAAAACCACTTGTGGGTCACGGACTGATGGCAACCATTTTGGATGTCTCTATTGAAGGACCTCTGCTGCATGAATTACTGCTTTCTGGTGGAATATCCGTGCAGTGCATGTGTATGATTGTATACATCCGGTTTTTCAGGGGAAAAAAATATCACACTGATGATGTAGAGGTCTCAAGAACTTATGTATCAAATACGATACATTTGGCGTTATACCATCTTTAAGAAAAAAACAACAAATATCATGATTATAGAATCTCTGTTTGATTAGGTTTTATTATCATGCTTATCAATATAAAAATACAAAACACATTGTAGTAGCCACACATTGCTCTTTTCCGTAATCGTATTTTCTGAATGTTGCCTTAATTAGTTATAACAAGCTATAAAAATGTCTGTTGTTACAAGCTTAGATATTTGTCCATGTGTGATGAAGAATTTGTGATTAAGTTAAACAATGCATTGTTAAAGTTTTCTGTACAAATTTTAGTATTAGATAGGACCTTGTGCAATTTAGACATCTCATGTACATTGAAACTCAATATAAGAAATAAGTTCTTGTTCAAGTTTGAGACACAAAGGGCCCCATTTTAATGACCTATAGAGCATGGCGTGAAGTGCATGGCGCAAGTGCCTTTGGGGCGTGTCCAAATCCACTTTTGCTATTTTAACGGTGGAAAAATGGTCAATGCGCCAGGGCGCAGGGTCCAAAAGCATTTGACCTAAGTCCCATCATTAATCATAGGTGTGTTTTGGGTGTTACACGGGGTAAACCAATCAGAGTGTCATCTCCCATTCCCTTTAAAAGCCAGGAGCGCTGTCACTTTGGCGGATTGCTATTATAATGGCGCATTTGCCAAGCAATGCGTTTCAAGAATAAAATTTGAGTTACTTTTGCTGAAAAGAAAGTAACTGACCAGTCTGATGAGTGTAGAGGTGTGTGTGGTTATATTGTAGCAGCCTGGTGTCATCAGCTGATTTAGTAAACAGTGAGCGGCTGTGCGTAATGGTATATCAGTCCTACAGTATAACCAGCTGTGGATAACAGACACTGTAAGAATCATCCCCATTAATTAACAGATTAATACAGATGTTTTAACCACAGATGATCAGATGCTTTTCTTGTTGATAACATCACCAAGTGGCAGCACAGTGGCTTTCCTCCAGAAGCAGATGTGGCTCTGAGGCCCATTTTCCACTAAAACACCAACAACTCACTTTGTGCTGCATATTTTTCGCATCAGGTCACCGTGCACACAGCTATACCACAAATACATCGTGGCACTTTGTTTTTGTTTGTTTATCTTTTAATTACAGTTTTAGTTCTCTTTAAAAATCATTTTGTTCAGTCACGGAGTAACAGGTAAACTCAGCAGGGTATTAACGGCTGAAAGTATCTAAACCTGATCCATGTCATCTCAAGAATATGTGTTAAATATTCAAAAAAAGTTTTAATTATGTCAACCCCTCATACAGTTGTTAGGACTGTCCGCAGTGGCACTCTCCAAGGTGCTGACCCCCCCACCAAAACAAACATACACAGTAGTGGAAGGCTCATTCTCATTTAATCTGTTATCTTTTACAATTGATTAAATCTGATAAATATTATGACTAATTATATTATGACTTATATTATAATTATTATTATTATGACAATTATGACATGTATTTTTTAATATGTTGATGTAATAGTTTTATTTCAATTTGTTTGCATGTTTGTGTCCCGCTGCCTGTCCTTGTGTGTGTAACAGGCAGACTGTACATTCATTGTGCACCGGCCTATTAAAATCTTGATAGTGCACCCTTAAAATAACAGTGAAATATGCGCCAGTGACTTCAGACCGGGTTTTCTTTTGTCAGTGGCGGAATTGCTTTCCTCTGCCTTAAAATAGCAAAGCGCCACCAATGCACCAGACCACACCTCATTTTGAAACCAGCACGCCTATGGCCGCACAGACCGGTGCAAGTGCATTTCATATTTAGACAACGTGGGCGCATGGCACGAAAATAACAACTGCGTCGGTCTGAAACTAACAAAGACACATGGGTCGCGCCCGCCATCCGCTGTGCGCCAACCCCAAGATGGGGCCCAAAGTGTTATCCTATATTTTTCTTAGTTTCAACAAATCCTATAAAAAAATATACAATTAGTTCATCATTCACATTCCAACTTACTTGCACTATAGCACTTGGCTCCCATTTGCTCCTGCTACTGAAGATGTGCATCTTTTTTAAAATAACTGCTCACAAATACAGTCTGTAGGCTAGTTTCATTTATTTAAAAGGCTATTGCCAAGAACAGCCTGGCAGTGTAGTTTTTAGCCAACATTACTCAAAAAGGAGTAAATTGTGCTTTTATCTGGGACTATTTTCAGCCATGTATTAATACAAATTTGGTGCTCTATATCTCTGTGAGTATTTCAGCAGGATGGTGCATAATGTGATTGACTGAACATAAATTACAGTGCCCATGTTCATTGTAATGAGGAAACAGTGCAAAGATGTAGCTCACTGACACGTTTTTTCGATGTTAATGGAAGTCTGTGCCATGGATGTAAGGTCTGTATCGGGATTTGGATGGACACGCTGTACTTGGATTTAGTAACAAAAACAAATATATAGAATATTGCCAGACTTATCCTTTAAAATATTGATTTACTTTAAATTTTCGACCCAATGCTGAGAATAGATCTTCAAAATGAACCATTTAACATTGTCAGTAGCATGTTTATTTGCACACACTTGTTTGATATTGCTTCATTAGCAGATGGATGTGCTGTGGATTGATGCACAGGGAAGCACTTCATAAGATTGTTCTGTTTAGGTTAACTGTTACACTAAGCTAAACACTTTATAACAAGGTCTTCCCGCTTTGGGAATCACCGCTTCTCTCTTTTTATTTCCCCCCGCAGTTTGCTTTTATCTGCTGAGCAACATTAACAATAACAAATATACTAATTAGCCAATGTAACCTCAGCTTACAGAGGAAAAACAGAGCCTTTGTGGTCTCTGTATCTTGGCCTCAGAGCATTCATGCAGATCGGTTCACATAACCCCGGTTTTGCGCAGAGGACATCAGCAGTGTTTGTCTTTCTTTCATAGTTGAATGTGGTTGTTCTGATCTTTATTTGCATCTGTTTTGTCACTTAGTCCTTAGCATTTTGTCACTCAGCTTGATGAGATTCAGTTTAGAAATCTCTAAGTATCACTTGTACCTGATAAATGACTGTTGCAAGCTTTCCATTACATTATTTATACATCTTCAGCTGAAGAGAAAGAGGATAAATGGCTGATGCTCTCTCCTTTTTTTAAGACACTAGTGTTCTATTGACTTAAATGCAACTCATCTTTTTGCAGACCTGTTACCCACAGTGGCCAATTATTAATTGTTATTATGATTATTTATTTACTTTCAAACCAAGAAATTAACCTTAATCCTACTGACTGGGGTATCCCAGACATGTACTTTTTGTCATATCTCATAGGTGCTTTATTCTATCATTTACATTTTTCAATCAGTTTGTTCATATTAATGTTTTGTTTTGTTTCTGTTTGAATGTGCTTTTAATGTATTGAGGTCTTGGGGAAGTCCAGTCAAAAGTACCCATTTCCTCCTATGCAGTTTTAACAGATGTAACTATTTATTGAGTTCATGTTTGCCGTGGGTCCTAATGTAATGCTCTCTGTGAGTCACTCTGTGACTTCTGGAAGGATTGTACTTATGATAAAAGCTGAAATTTGTATTAAAGAAAATAATAATCATATGTTTTAGATGCCATTAATTACACAACTAATAATGTTGAAATTTAGCTAAGAAATTTTGCTAACATTTAACATTTTGTTATGATGGTTGTTTCTTATAGTAGTTTATTCTCGGGGTCTCTAGGGACCCCAGTCGTTTGTCGTTGTATGTTAAATATGTTGGTAGGGTGAGGGTTAAACAGATTGTAGTAATGGCAGTGACAATAATAAGCAAAATAATAATAATAAATACATACATACAATTTAAAGTACAAATATAAGGTGCTATAGAAATAAATAAGGGAATGAATAAAACAATAAAAATAAAACAAGAATAAAACCTCCACACGTTACATATCCCCCTCAACCCCCAACCACCAACCCCACCCTTCCTCACCCCCAGTGCACACATGCACGCACACATGCTTAGTCCCGAACTTTCAACTGAGGCTGTGGCACATCTGGACAAGATAAAGAAATCTACAAGGTGGGACAACCAGGGCAGGAGGAATTCCCAGCTGGATTCTTCCATATGTTCTGGGACTGACTGACTATCTCCTTGATATGTTGTGACAGCTAATTGACAATGCAGCATCATACCTCTTATCTGCAGAAAGCTCTCTCTCTCTCTCTCTCTCTCTCTCTCTCTCTCTCTCTCTCTCTCTCTCTCTCTCTCTCTCTCTCTCCCTCTCTCTCTCTCTCTCTCTCTCTCTGTGTGTGTGTGTGTGTGTGTGTGTGTGTGTGTGTGTGTGTGAGAGAGACGTGTGTGTGTGACAGAGATTGAGAGAGAGAGAAAGAGAGAGAGAGAGCGAGAGAGAGAGAGTTGGTTTACATCATACTTTTATAATTCTTCGATGAATTCAGTCAAAGTGTAACTAAAAATAGCACAAGCCAGTCATTGAAATTCCACATGGCACAGCTCCCAACCTTAATGGACATGTAGAAGAGAAATATCTCTAGCAGGAATCCATTTCATTTCTGCATCAGAAACAATAATGAAATAGCACTTAGTATAATTAGGTATCCTTAGTGACAGAACCACAGAGATATGGCCAAAAAAATCCACTGAAAACAATACATTTTCAATTTCCTCACTACCCCTGTTGAATAATGAGATGCTGCTTGAAAAAAATTTGGCAGACGTGTGATCAGAGCTGAAGTGTGACTGAAACTTTTGTCAAAGAGCAAGTGGATACTGGGCCTCATTCACCAATATCCTCCTAAGTTTTTCTTAAATTTGTTGTTGTTTTTAAGCCGCAGAATTGTTCACGTGTTCTTATAATGATTAATCTCATTGTCTCATTGAAAATGCATACCTCCTGGTGAGTCTGAGGGTTGGGAAATGGTGCCAATAACCATCTCCTAATAAAACAAGTCATAGAATAGAAGCCCAATGTTGCTGGAATTTATAAATACTCAAACATGTGTACCAATGAGCCATGCATCTCTAGCAGCTCTTTGTTCGAGGAGCATACCCACAGAACTGGTTAGTGTGCTCTTGAGTGTGCACTGATTCTGTTCTTACCTAAAAACAAAGCCCAAATAAGATAATATTGATGAATGTCAGAATTTTCATAAAAACTGTGTAATTAGGTTTTTAAAAAGAAATTTCATCTTAACCCTTAGATGCATAAGTGGGGTCAAAAATGACCCCAGCGGTTGTTTTTTTGCAATATCTTTGTAATTTTAAATTTTTATCGTTTAATCTTCCATGTATTCCTCAAATAGGTTGTCTTTGACACGAGGCCATTTGGATTTGTATCTAATTGTTATATTTTTTAAGTAATTGCATTTTTTGTATCAGTACCACACTCTTCCATACGTGGGGTCAAAAATGACCCCAATCATTTTCTATGGAATTTCAAGGGTTAACCCTAGGAACTTTTGATTTTTATCAACTGTGACTGTCAGGTATATTTACTGTCGATCCACACATCTAATGTCAGCAGTCTCACCACCCCTAAAGATTATTTTTTCACAGCAACATACATGTATTATTAGTACAAGTATTATCATCATTTTTATACCTCAGAATATATATGCTGTTATAAAATATGAACTTAATTTCCACATACATGATTTTTGTGTGATATAGTGTTGTGTTATCATCATCAAATTGTAAAGTGTCCTTGGATATGTGAAAGGTGCTATATAAATCGCACCTATTCTTCTTATTCTTATTATTATATTTATTATCAAATTACTTTCTAGTTAGCTAACACTAGCTAACTAAGATAGCTAACATTACTGCATTTGTTGTGTAGAGAAGCAGACTCTCACCATGATGGTTAGGGTTATGACAGGGCCAACAGAAGAGAAAGAGGTGTAAGATGTGTGCAAAGCCACCAATAGTTGTTGGAAATGCAGTGACCCTGTGTGCAGTGCTCACAGCCAGAAACAAGTAGTTTGTAACAGCTGTTCACAGTGAGAAGAAAGAAGACGCGTGTGTGTACATGCATAGACAGACAGACAGATACACAAACAATGAATGTTGAAGTTGTGATAGCATGGAAAACATGAAATCATTCTTGTGTTATAATATTGCATTAAATGCATTGATTCTAATTGGGATACTTTTTGGATGTTAACCGCTTTTGACCTTTTTAAAAGCTGTTTTGGGATAAAAATGTTATAAAAAAGTGATAAATGAGCTTGTCAAACATAAAATAATTCTTTTGTTGACCAAAATATAATACAAATCATTATCTTTAACCAAAATGAAATACATTTCTTAAGTTTACAGCATAAAACGCATTCATTCTAATTGGGGTCATTTTTGACCCCACTCATGGAAGAGTGTTGGTATCAGTAGGTCATGCATCTAAGGGTTAAGAACAGTTGGTGAATAAGGCCCATTGATTAGTTTGAGCTACATAAGATGGAAGAGACAAGAGCGTGTATGAAGTAGTGGTCTGTGAGGGAATAAAGACACAAATCTATGAAAACATCTTTTAGAAAACACGGAAGCTAGTTCAGACTCAAGCCGTTTGTGACAAGAAGACAAAGGCACATGATCACTCTGGAAAATAAATGCTGTGTTAATGTGCGTATGCAGAGAGAAAGAGGGGGAAATGGATGTTGTATTGTTTGGCAGTGACATAATTGTTTGTTGTCGTGTTCATTTTTATTTTCTTGTCTTTTCTTTCTTCCTTCATACCTAATAACTTGAACTAGTCAAACCAAAAGAAGTTATCAGTTGTTGTAATGGTCATTCTGGACACTGAACTTTGTGGCCAACACACAATCAAAAATGCAGGTTTTACACAATATTTTTGTTATACGTTTTTAGGTTGTAAATTCTTGGTTGTCATTCAAGTGAATACAACTGCTGGATGGGTTGTATTAAAGATATCAAAATCCCCAGGCCACACCAACACAGACACAAGATGGCAGAGGTGACTCCAAATGCAAAATAGTTTATTACAAAAAATAATAATACAAAGATAAATGGGTCAATGACGTATAAGGATTTAGAACAACTCAATTGTAGAATAATAAAAACAAGCATATCTAATGCAGTAGTTCAAACATTCAGAATGTTGTGTACCTGAAGCTCCATATTATACATTTGAAATTAAGTGATTTTAGTGGGTTTTTCAAGATTAATTGGCACTGGCCTTTAAAAAGAGTCATGTGGTGCGACCACGATTCATCTTGAAATAAATTAATTTAGTTAACATGCTTCACATCTTTTTTTACAAGTTTTCAGTAATATAAAGTGTTTGGAAACAAAGTATTTGCATTTTTTAAAAATCTTTGTAAATGATGGTCTTTTATTTATATAAGATATTTCAAGATGAATCATGGTCGCACCAAATGACTTTTTTTTTCCAGGCCAGTGCCAATTAATCTTGAAAAACCCCCACTAAAATCACTTTCAAATTGTAATATGAATTGTCAGGTACACAACATTCTGAATGTTTGAACTACTGCATTAGATATGCTTGTTTTTATTATTTAAAATTGAGTTGTTGAAAATCCTTATACGTCATTGACCCAAATATCAATAGACTAAAATAAAGTAGCTACTGGTCAGCAACAAAACAATAGAATAACATAGGCAGTAAAAACACTAAGATTAAACCATAATCTAATTTCTTCCCCTACAATGAATTTTCTAGTTCTAAAATCTGAATATGAGTTAAATACTCAGAAGAAGAAGTGGAAGAAGCTGGGAACAAACAGCAAACAAACAATCACTGGTGGGTTTGCACTCACACACACAGTAAGCAATGTTCCTTTACTTATCTTGATTTATAGCCCATCAGGGATCTCTGATCACTCAACAACTCATTCTGTTGTGGTCATCCACTCTTTGAGGCTGCCACACAAATGCTTTGGCAGAGGAGGAAACAAACGGCAAACAAACTGTAACTCGCAGGCTTACCTAAAATTGGGAGCTGCACTCGCACACAGTGAGCAGCCAATACACATTCCTCTACTTATTGTGATTTATGACTCATCAGGGATCACTGGCCACTCATCGACTCATTTTGGTTGCACAGACTCTTAAGGCTGCCAATAGCCCACAATCAATAGCTTGCAAGATGGAGTGGAAAAGGGAGTGTGTCATCTGCAATTGTCCATAACGCATACAATGACTTGAGCTTGAGCTCATGCAGCAACTAAATGTAGCTCTTTGTATGAAAGCGGACCTTGCATATGAAAGGAATTGAATAAAAACAGCACACAATAAAGACATAAAGCCATAGCACTATCCTGAGCAAAATTGTATTTTCTCATGTCTCTCCATTGACTTTGGGCATGTAATCATACCAAGTCTAAAATGTTATTTACATTGTGTCTGAACACACAGTTACAGTAGGTCCTTGAGGTCAACCCAGTCTCACAGCAAAACGTATCACAGCTACTTTGGTCCACAGTGCAAAACGTAGCCATCTCACAATTTGGGCTCATAAATTGTGAGATGGCTATGTTCTTTATGCCCATTTATTTTTCTATAGGACTACGTTCACGTCACGTGACATTCAAGTTTTTGACTGCGAAAACAAATAAAATGGCTGCTATTCATTTAATTCTCAGTGTAAAATGTAACGAAGATAGTTTATGCATTAAAATGTGTTTTGATGACATTTCTATCGAGAAAAATTAATTTTGTTTTCACAATCTCTGTTCAGTGAATGTATATGATGTTTTGTTCATCAGTTATTACGAAATAGTTTTCAAGTGCCCCACAAAATTGTAGGAATACAACGTTTTGTCATTTGCCGTGGATTACGTTTGCTTGAAGCTTGATGATATAGTGACTACTCGCAGAAGTAGATGGAAAACCTATGTAGCTAGCAATCTAACTGCAGCAAACAGCAACTGAGTTAGCAAGCAGGAAAGCTAGCTTGATGTTAATGTGACAGTAAGATAACAGTTTATATAGGAGACTTATATGTACCATTGTACTCCTATCACATCACTGTCTGTAAACCATGCCTTTTTAAGGAGTTTATACACTGACAGGTTATATAAGAGTGGTTGGTGCAGCATATAGTAGCTTCCTCTGCTTTGGACTCACTGACTTTCCAGTTGTCCTCTGATATCAGCACTTTTAATCTGCTACTCATCAAAGACAGATTTTTGCATGTTGTCAAAGTTCACTAAGGTTTAATATGATGCAAAAGATTCACACAGCTTAACTTCAACCTTTCCATTCACATGGAGATTTTTGCTGAGTGGATGTTAAGAAGCACTTTTGTTTTAACTTTAATGTTCTTATGTCATGTGACATTAACAGCAAATATAATATTTGATGTAGTGATCTTGTTTGAATCTGTGTGTATTTTGTTTGTGCTCCCTTTTTAATTTAATGCTTGTCAACTCTGTAACATTCACACACATTTTTAGTTTTTAAACAGATCAAAATAAGAAGAAATAATATATTTTTTAAAACGTACACATATCTTATTGTTTCACACTGTGAAACCCATAGACATTGTTATTAAAGGGTTAGGCAAATAAACCCTGCCATGAATATCCAGTTCAGTGACAATATACTGCAGTTTCTTCAGTCATTATCACTTGTCCCAAGGTGTGCCCAACGCTGCAGGTAAAGTTTAAATAAATGATGCGAAGGTATTGATTGATATTCCATGAACTTCTCTGCTGCAGGGGCAGAATACATTTTAATCTCTCATCCATGCAAATGATGGATAAAGAGGACAATGAAGCTCATAACTGTCTTTTTTTCTTATTGTATATTTTACATAGTACCTCAGTATGCGGTGATATTAAAAACCCCAAATCAGGCTGATTTATCCTGTTTTTCGTGACAATACTGTACATGAAGGTATATGTTCCACATAACGTTTATAGTTTTATACATGAAATAACATGTATTAGCCAAAATCAAATAAAAAGCACACTTCAACAACTTTCCACATTTATGCCACAACTTTTTGCTGGAAAAGCCATTTAATAATAGAAGCCATTTAATATAATAGAAAGTTACAGATTTACATTTTTTTTTATCAAAAATTCAGAAATAAACCATTAGGTTTCTTTGTTTTGATTTGCTTTTATCAATAAAAGATGTCACAGCTCTTCTGTATTGCCCAGAAGCAAGCTTATGGGGTTGGCTTTGATCTCAACCTTTGTCATCTTCTGTGAGTGTGCACATTATCAGCTCCTGCAACACTCTTATGAATGACAATGACAACTGCCACCATCTTATTTATTTCTAAATATGTCTTTATCTGTAAGTTCATCTGATTGTCTTCTGATAATCCTTTATAGCCTATCAGAATGTTTTTTATTTTTGTGCACCATCTGATATGAAACACTTTACCAGGCCTTGAAATAAGCTGTTTTTTCTCTTTGCTTTGTGAATGTTATTTATTCAGAAGTTGTGAAATAACAACAACGTGCCTTTCAGTGTGTCCTCTTTTGCTGAAGTGAGCACCTACAGAGGAAACCCCACAGTGTCATTGACTCGGAAACTTCCAAATTTGCTCAGATACTGTTGACAGGTTAGCAATATTACAGAGAGGAGGCGAGCAATGGAGCTGGTTCAGTGTATTCTCTTTGGGCATGACCTCTGATCGCCACAAAGGAGCAGATAATGGGTGAATAAATCAATCAATCAGTGAGGTATACGGTCTGAATCCATGAGTTGCTTTGCATCTGAAAAGGACAGACGCAAAGCAACTCAAGACCTTTCTTTATGGCTGAATAGCAAAAAGAAATTAGCAATGCGAGTAATTTAGAAGAACTCATATGAGAAACACAGGCCCATTTATTTTCTTTGTCTTTTCCTTGCATATAAATGTTCATTTCTACACCTATTTTGTCTTCTCCATCTCATTTATCCCTCTTTTCTCTTTTCCTGAAAAGCATTTTTTAATTTATTGCCACCCACTTCAGTTTTGAAAATTGCTTTATAAATAAGGTTTCTTTGCTAAATACAGTACTGTATATATTGTATTACCCTGCAGACATTATACACAAAATGGTGCATTACAAAAAATATAAATGATCTTAATCTGACTTTTCCAGGATTGTTGGGGGCATAGGTACATTTGCCTGAAAATATAGCACACACAGTTATGTTTGTATACTGCAAATGACATTGTCCAGCAAATAACAATGTGCATGCATATGTCTTTTGGGCAGGCTTTAGTACAATTTATTCTATTTTCACTGTTTTTCTCTGACTTTCTGTATTTGTATTTCATTCCCCGGAACGACCTCCATTTCCAGGAGGTCAGTACAAAACAAGGGTTCTGTTATATCATGCTTTAATTAGTACATTTGTTATATTGGCAGACTATGTGCTCTTTATTACACAACTTCACTTCAACTTGTGTGTGTGGCCCACATGTGCTAGTATTATGATGTGCTTCCAGCAGTGAGATTAGTGCAATGCAGAAGAGGATATGGTTCAGATAAGGCCAAGGCAGCGGGTGAGCTGCAGCTTCAGGCAGCTCTGCTAAGTCAAGAACTCAACCAAGAGAATAGCTTCATGTTGATTTTCATCATCTCAGACAAATTTAGTCTGTGAGTTAAGACAAAGTATGAAAACGATTTGTCTGAGACAGTGACTATATTCATTGTTACATTAACAGTCATAGGTGTCAATAACTTTAAGAACCATTTGATTGCAAATAAAGGCATCGTTGCACAATCAGGTGATTCTGAGGTGATGGATGCTTCCCTTGGGAGACAGACAACTCCAGAGCCAGTGCTCAAGGTCTGTGCCAACACATCAGTGCCAGACAAGTCCACGTGTCCTCATAGATGCTTTGAAATTGAAAATTGGATTTAAGAGAGCTGCAAATGGTTTTGCCTGAGATTAGTACCAGTTTAAACGATTCATTGAAAAATATCACCGGTGATGGACAGTCACTTCCTTTCTAATTTGCCTTTTGATACCTAAATAAACGTCTGCCTCTGTTTAGTCTCTGTGTGTGGTAGGCCTCTGGACTGTATCGGAATAGCTCATTCACATTTGCATGAGACCATAATCTACAAAGCAAATAATCTTATGCACATAAGGGCCTATATATTATATATAGTTTACTACAATTACAACCTTTTATTCACTTTGAAAGAAGGGAGTGCATTTACTCCAATTCAGCATCTGGCACTGGGCTAAACAAAAATTCTAATACAAGCAGGTTAGGCAGTTCAACCAATTTATCTTAGTTAGTGCTGATATGTGAAGCATGAAACAATCTCTTTATGTGCTTCATTTAGTGATGGCAGGAGAGAGCTTTTAAATCTACATGTTCTGTTTCTGTTCCTCGTTTCCTCTATGCAGACATGGATTACAAAAGGAACATACAGCCTGGAGTTTTTCTTTATCTGTCTACACAACCAACGCAATCTAAGGTACAGCTCTTGCCAAGTACTCGATAGAGCAGCAGGCAGGCAGACACCAAGAAAAACATGTCTTAAAGAGATCAGCATGTCATCCCTTACCTTGCATGTGTTGTTTATGAGCCAAATCTGACTAAACGTGACTTTAACATTAGCTTAGGACTGTTATTATTAAGAAATCAGCTGGATAAAGTTGCCTGAGCCTAGCTTTCTACCCACATCACACAGACGCAAAAAATATTAAGAAAAGAAAATGATGCTACACTCCTTAAACCTTTATTATTTCTTCTAGATAGGATACAGTGGAAATTAGATCAAAGATTATATACTTCATGTGCTAATTCAAAAATTATCAAGCATTAAAAGTGAAAAAGTGTGCTTTTCTATTTCAAACTCTTGATCCAAATGTCTTTTTTACTTGAGAAATTTTCAACACAAGTTATTCATTAATTAGTAATAAAGTTACTGACATTCGAATAATATGAAAGACATGTAAGTATAATTGTGCTTGTGACCTTTGAGCACTCCTTCCATCCCCATATGCAATCTGAGATTATATCTGAACTACACTACTACTACTACTACTACTTTTCCCTGCAATTATCCTGCAAGTGTAAAACAATTGGGGGAAAAAAGCAATTTCTTACCATATATCGATTTGTTCAATCCTTTCAATGCTATACAGATATACATGTTCAGGCACTCAACAAACCAAACCAACAAAACAAACAAAAAGGAAAAACAGCAGTGACCTTGAGTACTGGGAGGTGAGGTGGTAGTAGCACTGGGACTCAGCTTTGTCCTGTTCCACTCCAAACATGTAAAAGCGATTAATCCCCTGGCTGCCCTCTCTTCCAGCTGTGGGAAAATTCCTCAGATGTCATTAGGGGAAGCTTCCTCCTTCCGGCCATACGCAGAAAGTGTCAGGCAACTTAACTAACATCCCTCCAATTTTTATCCTCCAAGCTCGAGTTTAAGGAACGTGTTGCTGAACAGTTTATTTTCTTAGTCCAGCTTGAAGAGCCTGAAAAACTGTCAATAGGCATTTTAAAGGTAGATAATTAAACAGACTGCTTTCTTTTCCGATGTTTGTTAAAACTTGTTAAAATATTTCTTCTGTACTGCAAAAATGTATAAATGGTAGTATTATCATGGTTTTGTCAGTAACAGTGTTTGTGCATGTTATCTATTATCAATGGAAATCAGACTTGTGAATGACCTGGTGTGACAAAATATATTGAAAGATTGAGATAAATAAATAACAATTTATATATTAAGACATATATAATTAGTGTGTGTGTGTGTGTTGGTGTGTGTGTGTGTGTGTGTGTGTATGTGTGTGTGTGTGTCCTTCTAACAAAGCCGATAAATTCAAGTCTATAAACTACATATCTGTCATCAATTAAATTAATAAATTGAAATTTGAAAAACAATCAAATGAACATTTATCTATGTACTGTTTGGACTTTTCAAAGTTCAGCCCTCCGAACAGTCATAAACCACGGCCCCGGCTCTAGAGAAAAGTAAGCCGGACATCCTTGAAAGAAAAGGTCAAAGCCCAAAGACCAGAAGAAATTATTGGACTGGCTAACCAATCCTCACGTTGTCTGCTCATCTGCTAACTTGCTAGCCAGGAAATACATTAGCTGAAGCCCAGAAGAGGGGAGAAAGTCTACAAGCCCGGTAGAGGCATAAAGACTATTAAAGCCCAGGTGGCATTTAAAGCTTGTATTTTACGGTCAACAAAAAGAAAGTTAGCAACATGGCGGAACAAAAGGAGGAGCTTGAGAGACTTAAGCAGAGGCGTTCAGCAGCCCAGACAGCTTTCACCAGAAGAGCCAACTATCTCACCTCCAGAGCTACTGCACTGGGAGAAAGTGAAATGGTAGGTGAGTGGAGGACCTTTAAATCGGATCACTTAAGAGTCAGAGATGCAGGGTTTGAATATGTTACAGCCCTGAGAGAAGCTGAAGATGAACGCGCCGAAGAGATTGCAGAGCAAATCGACAAGAAAACGGCAGAGTGCGACAATAAATTTGATGAAACTGAACAAGTCGTCCTAAAGAGCTTCTGGACCAGGTTCGCTGAGGAGGCGATCACCACTCTCGCCAATGAGGCTGAATCAGCCATGGATAAGGCTGAAGAAACTGATTACCATCAGCTGTCCAGGAAGCAATGCGACCTGATGAATAAAAGCCTGGAACGGGAGGTTTACGAGCTTGAAAAAGAGGTAAATGATTGGATGAACTTGATTCCTAGATCCATGTTGACAGAGTCAAAGGACTGTGTTAGGAAGCTGAAGAAACGGCGTGAGAAATTATGGGATGAGTGGGCGTGGCAAGGAAATAGTCAAGGGTTCTGTCTGGTGTCGAAGAGGAAGAGCCAAATGAAGCGACAGAGGAAAACCAAAGTGGACAACGGAGCAAGCCTGGTGAGGAAGCAGCATCTCTTGGTGCTCAACCTAAGTCTGAGCCATTCTACCCTGATAACACTCAACCCTCAGTCGGAGCCATCCAGCCTAGCTTGCCCAGCGTCCCCCCAAATCTCAGCTATGGTGCATTTCCAGATGCCGCGAACACACCACTCGGAACGTTCAACGCACTGCAAGGTGGTTCTGGCAGGAACTCTGGGACTCACGATGATAGACCCTTAATTAGTCTTGAGCGGGCACGCCTGCCTACATTTTCTGGTGACATGAGGGATTACTACAGATGGAAAGCTGAATGGGAAGACTTGCAGCGGTTGGGAAACCCGCATGGATTGGAGAATGTGAGAAGATTCCACCTTCTAAGCAGCTTAGATGACAAAGTCAAAAGGGACCTTGTGTTGGCAAGCTGTACATCCGCCGACGATGTATTCAGGCTCTTGGACAATAAATACGGAAACAAGCCAAAAATAGTAATGCTCATCTCACAAGAAGTACAAGAACTTTCCCCCATAAAGGGAAACCAACCCAGGAAAACAATTGAACTCATTCAGGCAGTGGAAAGAGCACTTCATGATCTCCAAGTCCTGGGGGAGGAAGATGCTGTAAAAAATCGAGTAGTAGCACAGTCAATTGAGAGTAAGTTGCCTAATTCCCTGAAAGAAAAGTGGCTAACGCACAAGAATGATCCTACAAGTGGCTTTTCATCGCGCAACCACTTTGATTGTTTACTGCAGTTCTTAAAAAGGCAGGAAGACATTCTCGAGGAGTTGGATCAGCTGCAAATGCAGCCCAGCCCTGTGGAGAAACCTGAGAGGTTGAGGGAGAGGAAAGCATTCACCAGGGCTACGTCGGGAAACTCTCAATTAAATCCATGCATTGTGTGTGGAGACAATATGCATGCTGGAAAACTGTTTGCCTGCAAAGCCTTCAAGAGGCTCAATCTGTCTAGTAAAAAGGCTCAGTTGAAGAAAGCAGGAGCATGCTTCAAGTGCTTGCGCCACCATGGCGAAGATGGCAGTTGCACCCTGAAGTATCTGTGCTCAAAGGATGACTGTCGAAGAGGAGGGTCCTCCGATCACAACTATTTGCTCTGTTCAAAGCCACCGATCAAGAAAGGGAATAAAACGAGTGGAGAGCAGAGTGATCCAAAAGTGGAAAGAAGAGGACTTGGACTGACTGAAAAACAAGAGGAGCTTCTTGCCAAACTCTCCCCAGAGCTGAAAGCAGAGTTCAAGTAAGCTTTCTCAAATAAAGTCTCAACAACAGTGTGTGCTAGCACCAGTGATGAGCCAAAAGAGTACCCAGTCATAATGATGCTACTGGAAGTGACGACAAACTCAGGCCAGCTAGTCGGCACTCTGATCGACCTTGCGTCGGATACGAATTACATCTCAAACGAAGCCGCTAAGCGTCTCGAATTGAATGGTGAAAACATCAAGATGATTGTCCAAGGAGTTGGAGGAATGGAAAAGACAGTGGCTACTCGAAGGTATACCTTGAGGTTGAGAGTAAAGACTCCCAAGGGTACAGTAACAGAACACAAACTCCTCTGTTATGGTTTGGAGGACATTGCTAAGGTAAACCAAGCGGTCACACCCCAGCAACTAAAAAGGTTATTCCCTGATGTTGAAACCAAGGATTTGGTGCGACCTGAGAAGATTGATCTGCTAATTAGTCACAGGGAAGGTCGCCTGGTTCCACAGCCAACCAAAGTGGTAGGAGACCTTGTCCTCTGGGATGGTCCCTTGGGTAGGACTGTCGGTGGGACTCATCCGGACCTTTTCGAGGAAGTAGACCTTGCAGTACATAGGTCTGAAACTCATTTTGCGAGATCGATGAGAACAGCTTCAAGGGCATACAGAGAGATCCTTGTTGACCCAGCAGGACCTGGTAAAGCCCAAGTTAAGAATGGAGAACCAATCACTCGAAGTACAGCGACTACTAACAAAGAAATCTTCGAGTGGTTCAAATGGGACAGTGTTGGCGCGGCTTGCGATCCTCAATGTGGTGGCTGCAAATGCGGTAGGTGTCCGCCTGGTGGCAAGGAAATGACCCTAGGAGAGGAAAGGGACCTAGAGAAAATCAAAGAATGCCTCACCTATGTGCAAGCAGACAAGCATTGTGGAGCCCCTCACTGGGATGCAGCTTACCCGTGGAAAGGAGACCCTGAGACGCTTCCTGACAATCGCTGTGCAGTGGAGGCAACCTTCCGAACACAGAGAAACGTCTGGAGAGGGAGCCGGAATGGAAAGCTGTGTACAGAGAACAAATTCACGAAATGATTTCAAGAGGAGCTGCCACCAAGCTCACAAAGAACGAAATTGACAATTGGAAGGGCCCGAGCTGGTACATTAGTCACTTGGTCGCTCCTAATCCTCATTCAACCACTACCCCTGTAAGGATTGTTTGGAACAGTAGCCAAGAGTTCTTGGGAGTTAGTTTGAACGATTTCCTGCACAAGGGTCCAGTAGTCCTCAATCAAGTCAGAGGCGTCCTTCTAAGATTCAGGAGTGGGTTGTATGCCGCTTTAGGTGATGTGAAAAAAATGTACAAGTCTGTTTGGCTTAAAGACAACGAAGTTCAGCTTCATCGCTTCCTCTGGAGAGACAACCCAGAGGATGATATCGAAGTCTTCGCTGTTGTCAGAGTCAATATCGGTGATAAGCTTGCAGGCTGCATAGCGCAGGTTGCTATGAGGGAAACTGCAAACCTACCCCAGTTCACTGCCATGGTTGACGAACGCCGGGTTCTGGTAGAAGACAGCTATGTAGACGACATCTTGACGTCACATAATGACGTCAAGACGCTGGAAAAGATCACCAAAGGAGTAGAAGAGATCTTAAAAGCGGGGGGGTTCTCCCTCAAACCGTGGATCTTCTCTGGCCAAAGTGGGAGGTCAGGAGCCACTCCCAACCCCGATAACCGTGAAACGGTCATGTGTGCGCCTAAAACTCTGGTACTGCCTAACCAAATGCTGGACGAAGAGAGCAAGGCATTGGGAGTCGGCTACGAACCAGAAGTCGACAAACTTTGCATAATGATGTCCATCAACTTCTCAAAGAAACGAGGCAAAATGAGGACAGGTCTCGACTTGTCTGAAGATGAAGTCAGAAGTAACACTCCAAATCCCTTAACGCATCGAGTGTTGCTAAGTCAGTGAAGAGTCGGAGTGGCAAAGAGGTCCTGAGTTCCTCAGATGGCCAGAAGCTGAGTGGCCGGTGAAGACAGCTGGCGAGGTAGTGACCACTGTTACTGATGACGTTAAGAAGCTCAAAAGAAAGGCTTTCTCAGCTGCAGTCACTCGGGCTCAGTCGGGAAAAGTGTCTGACCCCAGCAAAACTGACGTCAGCGCAGACTTGAGAGACTCTGATGAAGACGGTCATCCCACGATGCAACTGCCACCAAAAGGTCAGGGTCCAACTTCAGTAGCAGGGAGGCCAAAGAGAAGATCCTGGGGGAGTCATCTTGTGCGCCTTGTTGAGCCCGAGCGGTTCAGTACTTTGTCAAAGCTGTGTGGGACTGTTGCCTGGACTCGACGAGCTGCAGAATCCTGGCTGAATAAAGAGCGACAAGCCTCAGATCCTGCATAGTGGGAGGCAAAGGATTCCAGCCTGTCTGCGGAGGAAAGAGCTATTGCCTTCCAAGACCTCGTCCTTGCAGCCCAGGACGGTGTGGAATTTCACGACACAACCCTAAACCGCCTGGTTGTGTTCAAAGACGACAATACAGGACTATTGCTGTGTGGCGGTAGAGTTCAGTCTTGGAACGAAGATGGAACAGCTGTACCATTAATACCTTTCCAGTCATGGCTAAGTACTTTGCTGGCAAGAGAAGCTCATGAGTCCAATCATGAAGGCGTTGCTGCCACGCTGTTGCGTACGAGAAGAAAGGCCTGGATAGTGCAAGGTCGGAGATCAGTCAAGAAGGTGATTAATGAGTGCCTCACTTGCAAGAAGCAGAGAGCCAGATTATGCCGGCAAGTGATGAGTGACCTCCCGAAGGAATGTACCAGCAGAGCCAATCCATTCGAATACACTACATTAGACCTTTTTGGCCCCTTCGAGGTGAGAGACGCTGTAAAGAAGAGGGCTAAGAAAAAGGTCTGGGGAGTAGTGTACTGCTGCATGGCTTCCAGAGCCGTTCATGCTGACCTCGTTGATGACCAGTCATCTGAAAGATTTCTTCAGGCTTACTCCCGATTCACTGCTCTGAGGGGACATCCGAAGAAACTATGGTCGGACAGAGGCTCAAACTTCGTGGGCGCTAGGCCTGCACTCAGAGAACTACACAGACACCTTGCCTGTTTGCAGAAGGCATCTGTTGAGAACATAGCTGCCAGGAATGGCACAGAGTGGCAGTGGGACTTCCATCCTGCGGACGCGCCTCATAGGAATGGAGCAGCCGAGGCGGCAGTGAAGCTCATCAAAAGAGCTCTTAATAGCCTGTGTGGAACGACTGGCTTCTACACCTGGGGGGAGTTCCAGACCCTTCTTTACTCGGCTGCAAATTTGACTAACGATCGTCCCATTGACGCCAAGGCACAAGAGCAGGAAGACGCTGTGGAGTACTTGACTCCTAACTCCCTCATCCTGGGGCGCACCGGACAGGGAGGAGACATGTACGGCATTGAGGTGGAAACTCACCCTTGGCGGAGACTGAGGGCTGTCCAAGCTGGAGTGGACAAATTTTGGTCAAAATGGAGTGAGCTTGCAGGCCCAAATTTGTTTATCTGGCATAAGTGGCACAAAGCAGAGAGAAGCGTCGAAGTTGGTGATGTGGTCTGGTTAGCAGACCAAAATGCTATGAGAGGACAGTTTCGGCTCGGCCGAGTCATCACTACATATCCTGATAAGAAAGGGATTGTCCGGGACGTTGACTTGAAGATCTGTATGGGACTTCCTGGCCCCCTTGTGTCCAGGGTCCAGAGGAAAAACTCTGACTTACCCACAACCATCGTCCTTCGCAGGGATGTGCGAAGGCTGGTGGTCTTGATTCCAGTTGAGGACCAACAAAAGTGAGACAAGCCCTCACTGAGGGTTACCCGAGAGACTGGATTACTTAGTTAGTAGGTAACCCTGGGAGGCAACTGAGTGATTAGAGGGCAAACCTACGCTCAGTAGGAGGAAAGGTGGTGGTACCTACCTCCTTAGTTAGCCTTTGTGTTTATGTTGTTCTAAATGATGGAAACCTTGTGGATCTACGAGGAGCATCTAACCTTGAAGGACACTTTCTTGGGAAAGGCATCTTTTGTTTCTATCCAACACAGACACATAGTGTCAAGACTTATGTTATTTATAAAGGAAAAAAAAAAAAAAAAAAACTTTATTGTGAAAGGTCTCCGTGATTTCCGGTTTATTACGGATTACGGCCGTTGTATCCAGGTTTGGACAGAGGCACACGGACCATTGGTAAGCAGCTGAGAATTAGCCTGCTAATAATGTGTAGCTTGTCAATGTGTTTAATATTACCAACTGTTAAGCATCTTTGATTTAATTACAGTGTTAAACAGAATTTGTGGTTAGGCTAAATAGCATCCTTTCACTAGCACCGTTAGTGTGCTGGGCTAACTTCGTTAGCATTCTGGGTTAGCACTTAGCTAGCTCCCTCTAGCATTTAGTTATTTATGTTAACAGCTAATATTAGCCAAAATATTAGTGTTTGGTCATTTAGATCTGTTGTGTTTGATGGAATTTATTACCTTTATTTATGAAGCTTATTTTGACTGTGTATTTAAAGGAGTAAATGGTTTGGTATTAAAGAAATTACAGTAGTTAATAAGCTACTATTTCAGTAATAATATTATATGTAACCTTTTGTATTTGGGTTTGTTTATTTCAGGTTTATGACCTGTGGTCACCTGTGGTTATTCGTTAAAAATAAATGAATGAAACCAAGAAGAATCACGAGTTGTAACTTCAGTGTGCTTCATGTCAAGCCTTTTCGGAGGGCTGAACTTTGAAAAGTCCGAACATGTACAATAAATGAACAAGACAGCCAGGGCAGGTGAATTTAGTTTAATTATTTCATTTTACTATCAATATTTAATTATATTTATAGTACACAAAGCTGACAGCCAAGTGCAGAGAAATTAAGCTTTTGTGAAAGTTCAGTCAGGAAGACGGGTTAGGGTTAGGGATTTTGCATGCTCATGTCTGAAGTATTATTTTCCATCCCTCAGTCATTCTTATACCTCTCACAGCTCATAATTTCCCTTCTGTCATTTCTGGGACATCAATTAAGACGTCGTCACAGATTCAGCAGTGCATCACCTCATCAACCTCATCAGCCTGATCAGTCTCAGCAGAAGTCAGCAGCCACCACCACAAGTGTCTGGACTGAAGGGGGGATCTATCTTGCTGCTGCTCAGGACTAAAGTCATTTGATACAGAATATCCTGGCAGAGTCCAAGCTCCAGTCATCAATATCATCTATATATTTAACAAGTATTTTTGCTTCATTTTCTGGTCTCTGCTGATTGAAATAGGACAGTAGTCACCCACCCTTTGCCACAGAGGCTTCACTGGAACATCTACACAACGCTTCCTGAAGATGCTGGGAGCGCAAAACTAAAGAAAGCGCTCAGTGAGTTGGGTGAGGAAGCAGAGCAAACCAGCTTCTGGCATTGGCCAAAGTTTCCGAGAGACAGTACCAGGATTAATGGAGCAGAACATCAAAGAAGGGTCCTGGCTGATGACCCTGCAGACAGCCTGATGGTGCCAGTGGAGCTGCAACAGGCAGCAGTGACCCGCAGGTAACCTTACCTGTGCTTCCATCTTAGTCAGCTCCAACATATGACTTTAAAGAGGCCGTGGGTATAAAGTTTCTCATATTATGTGACTTTAATGCTGTAAGAGCATTCATTGCACCAATGAATGTGTGCTCTCCTCTTTATCATCTTTAGAAGTGTGGATCATCTTGTTTGGATCATGACTTTCATATGCCCACATCCCTTGTCTGATATGAAAAAATGTCAATGAACATGACATCTTTAATGTACTTTACTACAATGACAAAAGCATCTTCAGTGTACTTTTCTAGCTTGTGATGGGACACGGTAATAATTGACTACAGACAAAAATCCATAAACCACTGTTGTGACCTTGTTTTAGCACTAAGCTACATTATCAAATGTGAGGATTCATCAATGCAATAATGAACTCTGATTCATCACCTTCACAGACAAATACTGATTGGCTTCTGTGTTGTATTGACCTTCAGCCTGTATACTCGCATTGACACTGTTTAGCACAATACAATTTATGATCTATTAAACTTTAAACTGTAAAATATGAACTGAATGAAAGAATAACTGTTCCACATACATTTAAAAGATGAGAGGGGTCAGAGTGACAGTGAAAGTTTGACAGGTAATAAATTAAAGAACTGGAGATAAAAACTAAGGATTATAGTATTGCAATAGTGGATCTCATAGTACAGTCTGGAGCTTCAGCACAACCCCAGCATCCAGAGAATAGGTCTAATAAGCAAAACAAAACACAACAAAAAAATCCTCAGTTTGAATGATCCAGCAATTAGTTCCACCCCATATATGGTAATTTCAGACCTCCTTTTTTGCACCTAGCTGCACTGCTGCTATAGGACCACACAACCAGCTTTTCTTAAAATTAGGAAGAACAAACACACCATAATTGCAAAGATTACATAACATACAGCACATGGGCGCAAGCAGCTTTTTCTGCTGATCTTGCTGTTGAGCACATACTAATGTGCTTAATGCTGCCAATGCTCATGGCAGCAGTATTGAATTCCTCTTATGTTAGAGTCACACTTAAATTTACTCCCCATTTATTTCAATGATGAAACTGACAAGGTATATTTGCTTTCTGTTTTAAACAGATCCCACCTCATTTGTCTCGCACAAGGTTACATCTGAGTGAACTTTGACCCGTGAAATAGTGCGACTTGCCATTTCCCACTCAATTTAAGAGGATTGACTTTGAGTTTAGGAGGAAATGATGATCTAGTGTGTATTTACCCATTTTTTATACTGTAACTGTAGGGTGGGAGAACACAAGCAGCAGAATCAGATGGAGGCTCCATGGCTGGCAGTGAGTGCAAAGACACTGATAGAGAAAGAGGCAATAAAGTGTAAGACAAAAGGGATGTGTTATTTTCATCTTGGGGAATGCTAATGTTAGCTGGCTAGTTATGCTAGCTCTGACAGCATGCTTCTAACCCTGTCCACCCTGTTAAAAAATATGCAGGTTATGTCATAACTTGTTGAAGAAAATTCCTGTACAAGAAAACAACTATAATCAAACTTTGTAGTTAACTGTTAATAAGAAATTACATGATTATGATGATGATGAACTCACATTTTACAGGAACAAAAGGAAAGAGACATAAAGGCAAATTTCAGCTTCATGCCAATTCTCTTACTTTGAAACTGCAGCAAAGCAGAAAAGGAAGAGCACAGTTACAAATAGTGGCAGCAAACACAAACAAAACATATTTTCTATCAGGTAGCCCTTTAATGACTTGAATAAAGTTGATTCCTTTTCTTTCCACTGTGCATCGCAATCATACCACAAGTTACAATGAGCAGTACGTGATTAAGAAACAATGATAAAGCAATTTCATTCCATTAAAATTAATCAAGATTTAATGCCAAATAAGGCCATCATTCCTGCCTTGTTTTCACAGTCTCATGTCTCTGCTGCATGACTCAGAAATGTCTAGCCATAAAATATGCTACAGTATAAGTTTTCTACAAAGACACCTCTTTTGCTACTTTCCATGACGTTCCATACAGCTGAGGCAATTTTTATAAAGTGGTCTTAGATCCTGAAATGAGTTAATAATGAGTTAATCACACAGTCAATATTGAAATTGCGTGAATGTTGAAAAAGCTGCCATACGAGTTAACAGACAGAGGACTATTAGGCCCTATCTGATTACAGCACATCGCCAAGGCAACCAAGTGGCCTGTTCCCACCAAGACCTTCTGCATGCTAAAGAGCACAAACACAAGGAACTTGACTTGGCCAACCTTAAGAGGTTTCAGATGGCTATAATTTTCTTTCAAATGAGAGAAAAGTAGCAAAATATGGTCAAACATGAGCCAGAATACACAAGACATAAAACTAAACTGTGATGTGACAGCAAATTCTGTGCTCAGAGTTTTTTTTCATTGATACACAGAGATCTTGAGGTTACCCCTGGAGGCAGTTCCCCTGAAGAAAAGTATTGCTCCAAATAAAAATGCAAAATCTGCTGGTAGAAATGATCATTACAGGTTTTCATGATTCATGATGACACATTTTCATGATTTTTTGATTATCTTGTATGTCCTAAATGATGATAATTGCATGCCCTTTTCCACATGCTAGAAATGTAATCTGTCAAGAAAAAGAATCATTTACCACAGAAAACTAAAATGTGTTATTATAGCATTCAAGTCACATAAAAAAATCGTATAGCAATCTTTTGATATCACTACTGCCTTAATAAGGTACTGTTATAAATTAAGTTTACACATTACTGTGTCAAACATACTATAGAATGTTCAAATGTAGGCAGTAATAGCCACAACCAATGAAGACTATTCTGCTACTGGCAAGGCCAGGCTGTGGCACAGGATAATAAAATTAACATTCGTACATAAATTCATTATGCATTTCTAAATGTTTAATACAATAACTTATACTGATTAAACTGTTTCATAAGCTGCATTTAGAAAACACACTGAAAAGATTCCTTATTAAATACATTAAAAATGAAAACAACCATTACCTGAGGCTCTAAAATCATAACAAAAGTTTATTTATTAGTTTGTCCTCAAATAGGCTGCAAAACAAACAGAATCTAATTATAAATTCTATTATTTTAGTGTGACCGCATCTACAACATCTGTGTTGAGTCCTGCAGGATTCATGGTAACACATTCCCTTTGCAGCCAGCTACACTTGAAAAAATGCAATAACCGTGAAATTAAACTATTCTTTATTTACTAGAAACCCCCTGGGAGCCTGCCTGGGACTTGCACTTGACAATCTGCAATATGAGAATCTTGGTGGGCTGGCAGTCAGCTTCCTAGACAACATCAGTAGGGGACTCTACAGGGCAGATCTAGTTTCCTAAGCTATGTATGACAGTGCAGAGTTTAAATTGTTTAAAATTAGTTTAAGCACTTTTGCATTTCTGTGTAACTATGGCCAACTTAAACTTTTGGTGCAAACTATCCCTCTCTGTATGTATTTGTGGGTAACTATTTATGCGCTGTGTGTGTTCGCATGATATGTCATCCTGACGTCTACAACCCCAGGTTACCTGTGAGAGGAGAGAGCACAGACAATGCTAAAAATGACAATGCCCTCTAGTGGTCATAGTACTTACAACTGCAGCAAAGGACGACATCAGGTGGTATAATTATAAAGCATAATAACTTAACACTGTGACATATTGAGGAGGTAATGCTGGCTAGTACCTACTAGGGGTCTCAGGTCAAACTGTCAAACTAAGCAGTGCTGATTAAATATGGATTCTGTTACCGCATTGTCTATTTCTCACCTCACCTTTCAGAAACATATTTTAGTGTGCTGTTCAGCTCTAATTTAAGAAAGTTTGTGACATGGCCACCATCTTGGAAGTGGACATGTACTAACATGCACACGCAGCCGGTGCAGGTACCAAAACAAAAAACAGAGACGCTCAGATAACAACACACACAGAGGTAATGAGGCTTTGCTCTCTACCACCATTACTCCACTATGTCTTTACAAAATTGCTGACATCAAATGAGGCTCGTTGTCATTTACTGCACTGTTAACCACATAGTTGTTATTGTAACCATGACAACGAGGGTCACCCAACCTTAATGAAGTACTTATTCTAACCCAAACCAAGTTTTTTGGTTGCCTAACCATAATGCAACATGAAACATAGCGTTATTGCATTTCAAAAAAGTAATTTATTTCAACAGTGATATGTAATGGTTTGGGAAGGCACAGAAAAATAATATCAAAGGTCAGATTAGAAAATGCTTCTGTGTGTTGTTCTGGAGTGCATGGAACTACAATTTATTGTGTTGTATAATTCTGAGAACCTAAACTACCTTCATGTCACTGGTGATCAAATGGTTTTTACAATACTTAATATCCTGCGTATAAATATTACACAATCTACAGTACTTGAAACATCATTATTAAATGACCAAAGTGATGCTGTGTTATATAACACAGTGTCTTTGCCAAGCACAGCATTCTTTCAGATTGCTTGAGCTGTTTCAAATGTTTGCTCTTATTTTAAGAAATAAATCTCAGAAATTTCTGGAGGGAAAAGCTGCAGGTGATTTTCTTTCAAATAGTTATTTGGGGCTCCTTTATTCATAGTAAAAGCAAATAACACATTTTGAGTGTTCAGTGGCAAACTCAAAACTTTTCATTGCAGAAGGAGTTGGGGATTTGATGGTGAGACAAAGAATTATACAAATGTTAAAAACTGTATCAGTTAAGTATGCTTATGGGAAGCTATTAAACTTCATACCCATAGAGGTTTTCATTGTTATGAGTCCTGATGAAATATTGAACTGGTTTTCAGGTTGATAAGTTGAAACTGATTATTTGATCCTCATGGAGCCCAAATCCCTTGACTTGAGTCCTTGCTGGTAATTTTAAGGATTAGATGAAAGCAGTAATCCTCCATCATACTAATTAGTTTTACAAGCAAAAAAAAAAAAAAAGTTCTTCTCCATATGATGCTTGTTAACTCAGATATACAGAGCCAAGTTTAAACATCTGGATAATATCAAATACGATCATTCCAAAACATTTTCCGCTCAGCTTTTGATGAGTGGCTCTGTTCCCCATGCATGAAATCAAATCAGTGATTAGTGTGACACCGAAGACAAAGTGTGTGCTTTTAGCTATTGCACCTGGCTATAAATCAACGTTGATTATTTTTCAAATGTTAAAATGAAACAAAAAGATGTTTTGCTACTATTATAAATGAAACATTGCTAACACTGAAAAAACACAGTGATAGCTGGAATGTTTTCTTCAGAAATAGAGTTGATTGTAGTCTTAGTAGCAGGCTGTCTTAGTACTTCATGTTCTTATTCTTACTCTAATCTTACTATATAAGACTTGGCTTTACTCCATCATACCTTTATATATAGGTTTTGTGCTGCACTTAGTTTTTTTTTTTTTTTTTTTTAAATCACTGCACAGTATTTGCAGACTCCAAACACAATTCAAGCAGCACTTAGAGCAAACCAGGTGCTGGCCAGCCATCTCGATCATTACTGCCATTATTCCTATCACAGTCTGCTGCTCAGTTACTGCACTGGGCAGCATTTCAATCAGGATTCCACTACTATGTTCGGTAGCTATATAGGCTCGTTTGCCTTATGGAAGGTGTGTAACCAGACAGTGGAACAAAGAGAGTGGCATTTTCAAAGACACGAGTCATGTAAGAATGAGTGTGACCTGACTGTAAAAGCGGGACCATGCATCATTGTGTGTGTCAGAATGGAGGTCGACATCTGAGGTGTATACCCCTGACTGATGATGGGATCTGAATGGCAGCGAGATGGAGGTGGATGAAAGGAAGACAGACATGTCTAAAGGATGGAATGAAGGCTGTGAATGGGAGGTAATCACAGTGTCAGATGAGAAGACTCATTAACGGAGAATGAAAAGGAGAAGTTTTGTCACTGTGTAGCTTGTCATCTGAGCTAAAACAGGGGCCTTCTGTCAGTGTATTAAATTGTGTGTTAGAAGAGCTGGAGGTAGACTTGGTTTGCAGCAGATTTGGTTAGCAGCAGGAGAAGACAGACATTCATATACACGCATTTTAAAAACAGCACCTACAATAGACAAACATGTTACAGTGCTCGAGGCTCCAAAAATGAGGCCTTAAAAAGAGAAAAATAACAAACATAAACATAAAAAACAACAACAATAAAATACATAACGACCAGAATAAGTAAGGTAAAATACAAAGTAAAATTAAATAAATAAACATTGCTTCTATAAAAATCTGTGCAATGATGCTACGCCTTGTTCATCTGAGTGATGGCTGTTGGAACAAAGCTATTTTTATACCGCTTTGTTCTACACCTTGGGATTTTAAATATACCTCCAGAGGGAGGAAGCTGGAAATCACTATGCAAATTGTGGGAGTTGTCATTTAAAATCGAGCTGGTTATGCACTGTCTGGTGTACAGGGACTCTGGGTTAAGGTGTGACTCACAGATCTAGACTATTTAACAAATTGATTTAGATTTCTGTTCTTTGAAGATAAGTTTCTAAACCACACCAAAGAAACAGATGATATTGAGTCAATAAAAGCATAGAATAAGGTTATCACAGTTTAAAAAAACATTGGAAATAGGACAGTTTCCTCAAACAACACAAATGCTGGCATCCCTTTTGTACATGGTTTCAAAATTCAATTTTGAGTCAGTAATTTTCACAAGATTTTAGAATTACACACATGCCACTGTCTGACCCTTAATGGATGTGATTTCATCTGTGTGGGCATGTCACCTAATACAATCAATTATCATGTCTTTGGTTTTAGAATAATTTAAAGAGGACCTGTTGTGCTTTTCCTGATTTTCAGTCATATATACTGTATAATGTTACAATGTTGGAGGTTCACGTTAAAAGTGGCTAAAGTCCCAAAATAAGAACATAAAGCTGGGAATTATCAAAAAAGGTCCCTAATTATAAATTCAATCTTTAATTGAAGATAAGTCATTGGTGACCAGGCCATGAATGGTCTGATTGTCCTGCAGCTGACTAACAATAACAGATTCATAGGGGCAAAAGCACATATACTGGGGAGCCAGTGGAGGAGCAAAGGTTTTCATAATTGATGTGAGAGCAGCCAGTTTAAAATCACAAGAGTTTTGGGTCAACTGGATGCAGTGGAATACAGGACTCAGTTCCCTTGCACAGAATTTAGGTATGTGACCATAGATGCTGTCAGTTCCATGACTCTTTTTTACTCTTACAGAAAGGAAAGCCTTTTTAACATCCTTTCCTGGTCTACGTCAAAATGCTGATTGTTCTTGAATTTCCTTACTAAATTCAAAAGTATCAAAAACAAATGTAAAAATTATTAATTTGCAAACTATGGGCCTGATTTACTAAGATCCCAAATAGTGGGTACTAAATTGCGTGCACAGTGCAATAGATTGCGCGTTTCGTTTGCGTGCGTTTTGCGGGTGATCTACTAAGAATAACTGAAACTGAACGGAAATGAAAACGGGTGCAACAGGGTGGAGACAGCAGTATTTAAATGAGGGTTTTGCGTGTCTTGATGGAGAGTTTGGACGAGCAGAAAGCCTGCAAGTGCAAAATGAAATGTGATCAGGTTCTAGTGGAAGAGGTTAACAAATATATTGAGTTATAACAAAAACAAATATTACCAGAAAAAACTACATATGGGAGAGTATTTGTGACGAAGTCAATGCTGTTAGTAAAACCAAAAATATTCCACTCCAAAATATTAACACGGGTGGAAAAACTCCGTCCTGTGCGTATTCTGTCATTGTGCCTCCGTCTCCTCCTCTCTACAGTAACAGCAGTCATCTGTTAATACCTGCCCTTCAAAGGTATTATTTATAGACGCAGTTAGCGTCAGAAAAAATACCTTCAGGTTTGGTAAGTCACAATGCGCGTGCTAAATAACATATTTGCATTTTCTCCTCCCTGTATTTTGCACACTGGGGTTGAAACGCCCCATATTACCTATGCATTATGGCAAACATACTAAATGGACAGTGCGTACTATCTTGCACAGTTGTAAGACGCAAACTTAGTAGATCAGCTTGCACAGTTTTTGCGGGTGATGTCAAGTTTGCACACGTTTTTACACATGCAAACCTTTAGTAAATCAGGCCCTCTGTGTCTTAATTGAAGCCAATTAAAGTGACATGACTGCTGTTCTTTGGATTCCACAGGCCTGTAGAAGCCTGTAGTTTTCATGGTAGACCAGGCTGAGCCAAGATTATTTGCATCCATCTGGTTCTCTAGTTAAGATGTGTAGTCCTGTTTTGCTTTTAAAATGTCTGTTTTCAGCTCCTTGGCAGCTATGTACAGATCAGAGGCTATTTTCTGTTTAAAAATGAGTTTCTCTTTCTGTATGCTGGACTCGTTTTTGTCATCCACGGTTTGTTGTTAGTGTAAACTTTAACTAGCTTAGTAGGAATGATCATGTCCATACAAAAAAGACAGCATATGAGCATGTTATGTCAACACGTTTGTCCAAATCAACACCACAAAACTGTCCAGACCCAGTCAGTGCAAACATAACATTCGCAGACAGAACAAATTCTTCTGTCCAGTCGTTTACGATCTGTGCTTTCTCTCTCTTTAAAACCATTTTTTATATGAGCAGTAGACACACACAGTTGTGATCTACAGAGCTCAGTGGGGGTAGTGGGAGTGATTTATGAGCATCCTTTACTGACCCATAACAAAGATCTAATGTCTTATCCCACCTTGTTGGACAGGAGATATATTAGGGGAGACAGGGTTAAAATATCACAATATTAAGTTTAGTGGATCAGGTGAAATTGACAGTAGTTTTTGCACTACATGCTGGAGGCAGAACTGGCATTTGCCTTCAGGTGGATGTGCACTGTTGTCATAAAAAATTGCGTAAACTCACAGGACAGATAGAAAGGATGCAACAATAGAAATAACCGTTACAGATATCTAGCATACAGCTGCGTTCATAGAGCTATGGTATTGTTTGTTTAAATATAACACACAAGGAGGAAGTAGAGATAACTTCACAAACAGAGCATTCAGAGCAAGCACACACCTGAGCTTTTGACTTTTGAGGAAGATTTTTACATGTTTACCCCAAGCTTTTGACCTTTGATCATGTTTAACATAGACATCCAACTATAATAGAAAATCAGAACAAACATGATTTGTCCTCTTTAATAGAATAAAAGAAAGGCAATGTTAAAGTAATACATTAGAAGTCAGTGATCAGCCAGAGAGAGATCAAATCATCAAATAACCATCACAAATCATCTTCGAACTGAAAAAAGTGTTATGATCTCGCTCATGTACGATCAGTTTCATTGTACGTCTTGTAATAGAACCTAAGCCAGCTCCATTAGCTGAATGAGGACTGTGAGATGAGGTGGAAATTACACTCTATTAGATTACCCTCTTACAAAAGCAAACTGGTTTTATTAATAAAGCTTAAGATATCATAGTTTTTCTAAATTTGGAATTACTGAAAGAGTATTGCTTCCACTATGGCTGCTGCAGTTCCATTAGGAGTTCCATTCTTTCTTATGCAGTACATTTTTTATTTAGTTTTTGTTTTTATTGATACAATTACTGTAAGTATACAGTAAGTATCTGCCTCTCTCCCTCTTTAATTACCATATGACAATGAACAAATATTTTTGTAAACAAAACATTACTTTTAAGGGCGAGTTCAACAAAATTACAAAAATGTATTCTTCTAATTTACCCCTCATGGTACCTTTCTACAGCCCATGGCTATGGCTCAGTGTCTACCATAAAGACTGCAACTGCTCTATAAAATACTCCACATACTACACCTTTTTCTCAGTTTGTTTCCTTTAAAGAATAGTTAAATCCGCATGGATTGGCAGCAAGTGCCCTATCTCAGCAAAAAAAAAGCAACTTGAAAGAGGGAAAATATTTTGTGTGCATGTGTGATGTGAGTTTAGTGTATTAACCCTTTGATTAGATTTTCTGCCCTTAAATAATACAATTGGGAAGAGTACTGAAAGCATTGATATGCAGTTCTCCCTGGCCCCTTGCAATTATTCTTCAGAGAGCTAAAGAAAATCAGGCCTTCTCTGCTTATTGTTTTTAATCACCTGTCTCTATTTTTCTTACGAATAATACAGCATTGTTGCCAATCTTATTTAATTAGCAAGCTGTAGTTTGATATGGAAAGAAATTCCAACACAATCCTACTTTTGTTTCATCCCACTATGAATCTCCTGGATTATTACAGCACTTGCTGCCGTTACATGTTCGCATAATTTCTTTCCTCGTCAGCTGTTTTCTGTGATCAGCTGAATCCTGACCTGAATGTAGATTTTTTAAAGTGCCCTTGCTAGTGCCTCTTGGCAGTCTTCTGAATATTACCCTGAATTGCTCTAAGCTCCACTTAACATTACAGCATTATGTGCCTTATTATGTAACACATTGCTAAACGTTTGCAGAAAATGGCAGCAATTTTAGCTGTCAAATTACCTGTTCTTTCTACAATAGATTTAACTGGCCACAATGTCCTATTTAAATGGTTGATAAAACTGTTTTGTTTCTTGTTTTTTTCACAAATACCCTCACATGGACTTTCATGGGGACTTGCATGGAGTATCTTTTCTCCTGTTTCTCGAAACACTTGGATATCATCTGTTCCAAAAGCACTACTGTTTATCACCAAAAGCTCATAAAATGTATGTGCACTGTGGATCATTTGCTGTCCAAAATGTCCTGTAAGATAAAGCTTACAAGTTAGAAAAATTTAACCATTTAGGATTCAATTAAGTACAACCAAATGGAACAATCTCATAACATCTCTACTGTTTTCTCTCAGGATAGTCACCCAGCTGGTGTCTGTTAATGGATTCAAAATGAAGAAAAACATTTGATCCCCAAAGGCCACATGATAGGTAGTTTTCTAATGCGTTGCAAAAGCTATTACTTGACAGTAAAAGAAAATGGAACTTTTCAGTAGCTATTTTACAACAATAAGAACCATGTGAAGAAAATAAGACTTTAAGACTATGAAATAAGAAATAAGACTTTGAGATTTGAGAGTTATGACTAATACCAATCACCATATAATTTTGAACAATAAGCATAAAAATGTTTTATATACATTTCTTGTTGGTTTTAAAACTGTACTGTTTGTTAAAGTCATCAGTGAGTACAGTTTGTGCAGATCTGCATGTCAATTTAATCCTGGCAGCTGAGATAAATCCAGCAACCTTTTTATGGCAATGTATCTTAATTGAATAAAGATTATTGCTTGAAATGGCTGACTCGTTTTGAAAAAGGGATTACAGACTGAGTCTTTGTGGAGCCCTGTTGTCATACCTTTCAGTAATCCTTCTTCATTCAGACTGAGTAGGGAGTCAAATTCATATTCATCAAGTCACTATGAACCTGAACATGTTACCGATGCAGGAGTACATCAATGTAGATTACATCTTGGTGATTCAATTTGAAACATTGAAATATGATAGACATTACTGCAGGGAGCTGCCGAAGAAACATTGGCTGAAACGAGGATCTTTTTGGCCCAGTAACTGTTGTAACTGTCAGATTATCCAAAACTACAATCAGTCAGAAAATACACTTCAATTCCTGTGCATGTATGTACTCTATTAATTAAAAGACCAAGTCATACCTCGACAATGTGACTTCAGCAACAAAATCTTCCAGATCCTTTATTTTCCTGGAAACATACAGTAGGAGTATAACGCTTACATCCTTTACATAATCAGTTGCACACATGTCAATATGTCTGGTGTTTGTTGTACTAGATATTTACTTGGGCTTATTCTTATACCAAGAGAGTAACACAACATAATCAATGGATGTGGTTACTCGTGACTTTGTTATGCAGTGGTGATAAAAGGAGGTGCAAAGCTTAAAATAGACTATTGTGTAATTGTACATAGCATTTAAATATTTTTGCATCAGTGTTTAATAGGGTGGACTTTTCAATGTCCTTACTAGTCTTTTTATGTTAATGCAAGCTTAATTTAATACTACTGTACCATAGAACCAGCATCTGACAGCATCACAGCAAGCCTACAGGAAAATTATTCAAATATATACCTGGAAACTGACAGATTACAGGTGTTTACATACTGAATACATACTGTACATTTGTCGTGACATACTATTCGCTGCTTTCTATCTCTCCTCTTCGCAACAAAAGTAAACTTCTCTCATTACAGCCAATCTGCATTTTAGATGTCCAACAATAATTACCAGGCTTTATGTTCACCTGTTAAGCAATCAGACAGCATGTAGATACTGTTATTAGAGCAACTTGAGGGCAGTATAATTAACATTTTCTCTCTTGGCAACCAATTAACACATTAGCCACCCACTCTATCCAGTGCTGTGAACATGCTCTACAACAGGAGAAACAGACACTTTTGAAAACTGTAATGCAATTCAGTGCCATAGTACTGTAATAAGTACTACATTTCATGAATCTTAAACCAGCATTACTATTTTTTAAGCCACTCCGGGGCAGCAGAAACCAGTAGTGAACGCATCATTGTCATATCATAACGTACCACCTACGGAATATAAATCCAGTATTCCCTCCAGTAAACATCTGTCTCTTTAGCTGCTAAATGCTTCACCACCCTTACCAGCTAATTGCTAACTGTGTCTGTTTGGTGCTAGGCAGGTAGTGTTCAGTGGGGTTTTAGATCTTTTAACTCTGAAAACAGCTACAAGCTGCAATCGAAGATGACACTATAACATCGATGAGAGTGAACCAAAATGGTAAATTTGCGGCCATAAAGTCACAAAAATCTTCAAAATGATTCTGTGATAGAATTTACTGCTTGAGTAAAGCCTTACAATTTCAACAGAAGATGCTATGGTGAGCATTTTTAGATGTATCAACTATCTATCATAACAAATATCTATCATAACAAACATCCAATTATATTGCTCAATATGTGTATTCTGCAATGTAAAAAACACTGCACAACATGATGACAAAATACCAAGTGAATTATAAAACTTCAAGTTCTTTTGTATAGACGAACATGAAGGATTTGGTTCATTTAATTTAGGGGTTGTACTATAACACTCATCAGTCCAACTATAACACAACTAGCCCTAGTTGAAAGAGCTAAATGAAAGAAGAAAAGTATTCCTTCCGATCAGCACTTATTTATTTGTCACATACCTGAATTATTTGGGCTATTCAGTGCCATTCACATCAAAATGCACTTAATGATTCCTTAACCGTTATTTTACAACTGAGAAATCAGAGCACATTAAACTTGGTTCATAAAAGTGCCTGATGAATATCTGTTCATGCTGAACGTGTCCCAGTCCCCAGTCCCCTGCCAGTACAAGCCACCAGCACTTCAGCTCCTGCTTTCACAGCAGTGTCTCTGGTTCATAAGAGCTTCCTCTATTAGCAGCCTGACACAGCTCTTAGTCCACTTGTGTGAATGATGCTGATCAGCAATTAGCAGCAATACAGAGGAAGGCAACTATCTGTATCACTGCTGACCTTATCATTCTCATGCATACACACATACAAACTGAAAACAGGCAGGCTCCTGTGAGCCAAAGAAGAAAGCTTAAAGTGGAAAGCACAAAGTGGAAAAAAATGAAATCACTGATGAAACTGATTAAGAGGCAGTGATTCAAAGCAGAGGATATGAAAAGGGAAAGAGATGTGAATTGATATTAATTAAGAGTCAAATGACTAAGTGACTAAGAAATAAAGGACTGAGGAATATAATCTCTTACAGAGCATTTTCCCAAAAATGTAGATGGACTTCCTATATCATACTGCAACTGTAAATTCTTCTAAACTGTAACACCCTGGCACTAAGTAGAGTAAAATTAATATCTACAACATTGAATGCATTTTTCCCTTTTTTAACTGTGTTTTTAACCTCGTCTGACCTTTAGCATTCTTATTATCTCATTATTTAAGGCAAATGTTTCTGGTTGCTTTCCTTGGCTGGTGATTCATTTCACCTCATTTCTCCTACCTATCTTTCCACGTGGATATCAGGGTAGAGGTGAAAACTCTGGAAAAAATACCATTAAGTTGAAATGTGTCACTTCACCGTCAGGCAGGGATTGTGAGCTGATGGTGAGGGAGGGTGTGTAGCAGAGGGTTATGACTCATACCGAATGATTACATGCCGTTGCTATGTAATGATGGAGAGCACTGAGGTGCGTATGTGTATGTGTCTGTCAGAGATTACTTTCAGGGACTAAGGATCAGTTAATTGGGGATGGCTTGTTCAACAAGTGACAAAAGCTGTATCTCCAGTTGGTAAAAATATAATTTTAGGGTTAGGTTGGGTCTCCAGGAAATGAATGTTAGTCTATGTAGTGTCCCCAGAAGTGACCTAGGACAATGTGTGTGTGTGTGTGTGTGTGTTTGTGTGTGTGTGTGTGTGTGTGTGTGTGTGTGTGTGTGTGTGTGTGTGTGTGTGTGTGTGTGTGTGTGTGTGTGTGTGTGTGTGTGTGTGTGTGTGTGTGTGAAAGAGCAAGAGCAAGAGAATCCAGTTAATACCAATGGCAAACACACAAGGAACAGCGCACACCTTTTCTCCCCCCCTTTCTAGAGCTAGTATTTAGTTTGCTTTAGTGCTTTAGTCTGTTCTCGGCCGCATGCCGGTGTAACATGGCAGCTTCTGTGAAAGAAGACTTGCTCCTTATGTTGATGTAAAGGTTTCATTTTAAGCTAATGAAAACACAACAATTCTTCAGGCCATTTCTAACATGTCCATCCTGTGACGCCAGTAAATCTTATATACTGATTCTTTAATACCAGGTGTAAATGCAGCTGTAGTGTGCCTTTTGTGTCATATTTGTGAGCCAGAAAATTGTGTCCCAGATAAATCTCACAAAGCACTGAATCAAAGCTTTCAAGCAAGTCTTAACCCTGCTTTTGGTATAAAATGTCTCAGATTTCAGCCTAATCCACAAAGGGAAAAACAATCGGTGTCGGTCCGAGGGGGGTTGCTCTGATAAGCGGCAACACAGAGCTATCAGGACGCTTTGCTCTCACACGCACTGCATTAATAGTCGCACACACACACATACACGCGCAGTGACTCTAGATTCTGGAAGATTGGATCTCATTTGCGGGCGTCAGGGAGCCGCTATCAATATGCGGGAGAGTTCGGATGTCTGACTTTGTAGTAAAAACAGATTTTGCGTGGGCACTGCACTAGTCATAGATAATTTAGGTCAGGAGCACACACAGTGAATCCAGTGTATTGCAATTTATCACTGAACTAGGACTTATGACAAAAAACTAAAATTAGTTTTACAGAAGGGCAGTTTTTTTTCTTTTTGTTTGGGAATCAGATGCCTCAAAAGACAATAAATTTGAGAATCACAAGTAAAATTCGAGATTTGAAAGTAAATGTGTCCTTGTGTGTATGCTAGTAAAACATACTATAAACATTTGTTGTGCTGTCTTTGTGTTGTTTCACACATCAAGAGTTTATGTTGGTGGTGATGGTGAGTTGATGGTGAGTTTTTAAATGACCAGTGTAGCTTTGTAATTGTCTTAATGTGTTTTATAGTTATAGATTTTGTCTGTGAGAGAGATTCTGTTTGCTAAGTAAAGCTTGGTGAGACTACATTAGGGTTACCACTGTTTTTCTTAATATTTGTAGTCAGTTTGCTTTTATCTTAATGGTTCGTGATGTATGGGTTGAGTCCAAGACTGCAAAACGCGTTCAAGTGTCTCTGTCTACATGCACAGGTGAAACTAATAAAGTTAATAATGGTTCCATTTCATTTAGCTGGAACAATAAGCCATGCCAGTGAGCCTGCATGCAAGCACTCACATTGATCTCTGTGCATTTTATTCTCCAAATAAAACCATGGCACACTACCTGTAAAACTTGTACTGTAAGTCATGGATTAAACACCTTACTGAAGGGCATTGAGACTGATGTCACTGCGCTCATTTGAAAGGTTAATGTATAATTTATATTCCAATAACACTAAAGGGATGACAGCAATGTGTCATGAGCTCAGATGAATTGCTTGGATGAATTGAGAAGTGTACACTAATGATCTTGATAGTAATTTCAATTGAGGAACTTGTAGGGGGAAAAAGACAAAACCACATTTTGTTCTTTTTAAAAACCTATAACATGGGTTTTTTTTTCTGTCATTCTGTCCACTTTTCAATGTATCTAATGAAGATTATTACATGTATTACTTGACTGTACTTGATACATACAAAAATATTAATAAAAAACAATGTAATACGCAAAACACAAGCTTTGTTTCATGCTCCAAAAATAGCAATGCTTCAGGCACAAATCAGATGCAGGATGTTGGGTTGGTGACAGGCAGCAAATTGAGTTTTATTTAATAATATAGATGACTTAACTTTAATTTAATATGAATGAAAACGTATTTTCTTGTTGTGAATCCATAGCAATGTGTTTCACTCTAATCACTCAAGCGTCAAGACTGCCACAGTATCCCTATACCCTTCTCCTCCATTGACCTCCTTCTGTGTTATGTCCACTGGTCATAATGTATTGCCTTCAGTAGTGGCTTAAAACCCGGGTTGTCATTTAAGGTCTTTGCTACAAATCATTTTAAAATGACTTTCATGGAGCTTCTGCTGCCTTATTGGTCAGTCTAAATATGAAATTATAGTTCTTAGAGACATTTTATTTTCTGCAAATGCATCAATTTTGAATCTTCAGTTTTCACTGGTTCATGTTTGCTTATCCAAAAGACACAAAGATTGACTCACTAATTTGTATGTGTTTGCCTCTCAGTGTGTTGTGTCCTGCTTCAGCCCCACTCATACACAAAGCCCATGGGACCCAGTCAGTTCGGAGGCTAAGTCAAAGCTTGTGGGAACTAATCTTTACTAATGCATTCTCTTCCTCTCAGATCACCATGCAGCTTATACCGGGGTCATTTCTAGTGTCCTCAACTGAGATCTGATGTTTATGAGGAATGCAGACAGTTTACAGTTGCGCTAAATGATGATACTCATGTTGATAGGAAAGGAAAACAAAATGCCATTGGTGTGTGTCAACGCATTTTTGAAAGAACTTAACAGAAATATAGTATACACAAAAATTTTAAACAAAACAAAAACAATATGAAAATCCAAATCATTACTTACAATAAATATTTTTTTCCCCGTTTTTTGTCAAAAATGAACACATTTTGAATTCAATATCTAGTTTTTAAAAAAACAGTTGATATTTATTATCATTATATGTTTGTTTCTTTATTAAGCTCTCCTCCTCTCTCTCTCTTCTTAGTGTTTGCTGGGACTATGTTCATTGCTGTGCTGTATAGCGAAGGAATACTCAACCACACACATGATTGCTCAACCATTAGAAATACTTTCCCTTTTCTTTTGAAGCATGTAAACCTGTGATGTTCATGTGGTAATATGATAAGCTTTGGTTTTAATGAAAATGACATGGATGAGAAGTTTAAATATCAGACAGTTCATATTATTAGATGGGTGATAGAATTGATTAATAGGTTTTGCAACCTGAATGTATCAAATATGAACCCTTTCACCAACTAGTCATCAACCAAGTCATTTTGGGTTTATCAAGAGGACTTAATTACTTTTTCAAGAAAAGCTCTCTTTATTACCCCGAAAGATGGGACTTTAACTCATACCCACCTGGCAAAACTGAGAGATTCAAGTCATCTTAATTTGCAGGGTCATTTATCTACTCAATGGGCTCATCGAACATCTGTGCAGTCAGAGCACTTAATTTTCCTGTACTTCCCTTGCTCTCTTTCCTTTGATTTATACTTAGTGATCTCATATTGACGTACAGTTTGTTCTATGAGCTGTGAATGAAACTGCGTCTTGTATTTCAGAGCAACAATTACATGATGTCGAACACACTCCAGAATAAGGTTTAACAGAAACTGAGCAGAAACAATGAGTACTAAAATAATAATTATTGTGTGAACTATTTTATGCGTGACTGCAATCATATTTTGTTTATTATAGAAACTTATTTTGTTGTTGTGGCCATATCGTCCCCATTGTTCATTGCTTTTCCTACAATGTGTGAAACAACTCTCTCTGGGTTGTAACAGCTACTACTGTGGTCGAACATGATATAGCAGTCCATTGAAATGAAGAAAAGTATCTAACAGAAGTGGTGACTGTGAAACTGTGAATGGAAGTCACAGGAAAAGAAACTCCTCACAGCAGTAGGAAGTATTTTTCTGAAAATGTTTTTTTTCTTTTTCTGTTTTTTCGGAGTAATATATTTTCTTTTTCTGTTTTTCGGAGTCATTTTTTCTGTTAGAAGTGAGGCTATATTTGTGGTTAAAACATGCTGAAGTCATTTCATCCTACCATGAAGGCTATGGAGAGAGACCTGCCTTTGTGCACCCTAAAAAGAGTCAGAAGACCACAACCTGTGTGCTTCTTAACATGTGTGTTAGTGCTTGTGGACTGTGGTGGCTGTATACAGCTGGATGAATGAGTCCTCCATATACAGTCCCATGCATTTTTAAATCCTTCTCAGTGTAAACACACTTATCACAGTATCATCCACTGTGATCAATAACAGCAAAATGTTGTCTCAACCCAAACATGAAGCCTCACTTCTAACAGCTGAAGGAAAATAATCACATCAGACAGAGGGCATGATGTGTGCCCCTCTCCACACACCAGCAGCAGACCGTTTCATGAAGCTGTGGTATGGAGAAAGTGTAGGAATACATCACAGGGAGTCCACCTCTGCTTGAGACCAGCTATGACTTAGTTTAATGTTATAACGAGATAAGATGTTCAGCTCTGATGCTTTTTTTCTCTTTTTCTGGCGTGACAGAAATACGTTTCCGTAGATCAGGAGGTAGGTTGCGTTACTTGCAGGTGGGAGCTTCTCGCAGGATTTTGAAGTATTGCATTAATTCAGAAAAAAAATAGTCCGAAAAACAGAAAAAAAATGACTCCGAAAAACAGAAAAATAAAATATATTACTCATCTTTTTTTTTTTTTTAAATGAATGCAGTGACTGATTTCTGTTAACAAACAAGATGAACAACACAGTAACAAATTCAGTGGGACATTAAATATGACTGAATCATCATGAAATAAAGAAGTAGATATCAGTGAGTCAGGTACACTCTCTTTCTCTGTCCCTTTGGTTGTTCTTTTCTTATGGTTGAATGTTTCTTGGCGGCTGTAGGTTAGGTGTGGAAGAAATGTCAATTCATACATGAAGAATTTTCCACACATTGCTGTGCAAAGTTCTTTTCAAACCAACATCTTACTGTTCGATCCAAAATTAGCTCTTGCTACAAAAATATTAAGCAAAAACAAAACTGCCCTGTATCATATACTCAGAAGTTGCATTCCTTTTTTTCCTGTCTTTAAAATTCTTGTTGTCTTTCTGTTAGAGAGCTTAAAAATCTCCATCTCACACTATATCTTATGATTAATTTGTGAAAGAACATGCTGTAAGAACATTTACAAATTGCTGCACCAGAAAACTATTGTTATTTTCATATTACAATCTCTTTAACTCTGAACAAATAGCTGTGCTTATTGTTACTATTCTTCACTATTAGCATTAACAGATTTCTTATAAGATGATAAAAGTTCCAATTTATCAGTACACAGCTTCTGAGGTTTACACAAATTAAAATGCATGACTGCCTTTGCAATCAGCCCCTCATTTACAACACAGATTGTTGATATCTGGTAATGATCTATAGTGAATGCAAAGCGTAATTTTTCAATTGCAGCAATAATGATGAATTCATGATATCAACCAAAAGTGTAAAGCAAAAACAAAACATTAAAAAGCTCTGAAAAAGGCTTGCCTTGGGAATAACAACTGGGCCGTGGTTATAATGAATCAAAACTCATTTGTAGAGTCCTAAAAATTACGTTAGTCAAAGAATCACTGAAACCCCAGAAGACTGAAGGAACTGTTTTTTGGACGTCACCTGTCTGGAACGAATAGAAATGATTGGGCTGCTTGTTGTAGTGAGCACACAATCTATTTTAAGCACAAAATCTCTTGCAGTTGAATATAACAGAATTGAAGGGGGACTGGTAAGGCTGCCAAAAGGTCATAAGCCAAGAAAAGCCATTACTGCACCAATACCTGCTGATAACAAGCACTCAATTGAGCTAATATGGGGATGTAATTGCCAAATGATTTGCAAATGTGTGTGGAGAGTTGTGTAACTGTATCTCAGTCCGTGTGTGCATAATCAGATTTGTAAATGTGTAAAATAATTAGTAAATGCGTACTAAGAGTTGTAAATCTGTAGAGGAATCTGCAAATGTGAACTTTTGCGTAAACAGATTTTAGATCAGGAGTATCTGAGCTGTGTTGATGACTTGCCTGTATTTCCAGTCACTTTTCACGCATTAATATCTAAGAACTATTTACAGATTGTCTACACATTCACAAATCTCTATACACTGTCAAATCTGAATACAGATTTGGAGATTTAAAAAGGAAAAAATGTTTTACACATTTGCAGATCTGATTAAGCACACACAGATTCTGAGTACACATTTTCAGATTTCTGTACACATGAAAAATGGCAGTACACATTTAGAGATTATTGTACACATTTACAAATCTGATTACACACACCCGGATTGACATACAATTACACAACTCTTCACTTAGATTTGCACATAACTTAACACAATAATATTACCATACTATTGATTTTTCATCCCTTATGTCTTGCACTGCTTGCATAGATAAGATTTACACACTTTTTCTTCAGACTTGAAATGAAAATGAAAATGACAAGAAATGTGTATGTCTCTCTTTATTTGGTTTGAAAAAGATGCGCTTTGCATTCTGATATGAAAGTGTCTATCCGTTTTTCTACCTCAAAAGCAAAAATGTACTGCTCTGATTCTACAGTGATTCAACATTGTGATTCAACATTTTACACGAGTCACATCCTGTGACTCGTGTAAAAGGGGCCAACATGAAGCCTTATTGAATTAATCTGTTAAGTCTCCCGAACAAACAGGCTTTACATTTCCATCATGCCTTTTTGTGTTTACCACTAGTCTAATACAGCCCTGATCCTCTCTCTTACCTTCTTTCTCAGTTTTCCTATCCCTCGCATTTTGCATCCCAAATAGGAGTTGCAGAATTTTCATCAAGAATGGTTTTGGTGTTGATTTAGTGTTGTTTGTTAGATTATGGCACCTGTTTGGCAGAATGGATGGTTTATCAGAAGAATATTTAGTCATCAACACGATGCCACAGATGGCAGCACTTAGGGGCATACTGATAATTCTGAGGGTGCATTAAAACATGAAACTCAATTAAGTCATCATTACACAGCTGACCCAGCTAAAAATATCACAGTAGGAGAATTAATGATGATCAGTTTTCCACCCATTTTACCTGGTTTCTTGTATCATTTTTACTTAGGAACATAGAGCTGCTTTCCTGCTTCCTTTTTCAAGCCAGCCTTTTTTATACTAGCCTCAGCTAGGTAATGTATTTGCCTAAGGAGGGATGAGTCTGTCTAAAAATCTGAAAAGTTTTTTTTTTTTTTTTTCAAAGCTTGATCCTGAGTCCAAAAAAAAATTGCAGGGAAGATGTTGTTGTGCCATCATAAAGTGCTGCATGAAAAGGGAGGTCAGTCATTTCCAGACATGCCAGGTTAACACAAGTGTATTTATAGCATCAAATATATTTGTTGCCATGGAACTTTGACATGCTGTGTCATATGTTTATTTTGCACACCCCTCTCTTTCTCTCTTGCCCAACCATCTTGCCTGACCTGGACATCCCTTTCTGTGTACATCATACCTTTTTCAGAAATATTTAATAAAGATTGTTTAGGACATTTTCAATGGAACATGGGGGAGAAATGTGTGCTCTCGGCTCTATTCAGCCAATCTACTGATCTTGGTATTTGCCCTACGTATTGATTAATGATACCAACATCACTCTTTTCGGTCAAAGTCATTGTCTGCTGGAAGCTATACATTCAAACGCACCAGCAAGGCAATCCATGATACATGGAATGGAATAAAGGTTAGTCAGGATGTTCACTGCAAGAAATGTCAAGAGGAAACACTGACATTTTAAATCTGACAGGTAGTGGTGTAGGTTGATGCTGTGGTCAACTTCAAATTAATAATTTCAACGCTTTTAAGAGGTGGTATTTTGTTTACTTGCCTCACAGTGCATACATTTCAAGTCAGCGTGAGCAGCATTCACAGAGCCATCTTTTTCTGACTACACCTAGCACACACAGAAAATGATATACAGTACAAGTTAAGAGTTTGGACACTTTCTTATTCAATGACATATCAAGTAAAGTTAATAGGGGCACCACCTCCATTGATCAATTCAGTAATGCATAATTCATTATCACAGACTGGTTAATATCAAATAAATCAAATGCAATACTATGTGTGACCTATAGGCTTGTTTGAATTTCCATAATATCAAAATAATTCAATTATTCAAGTTAAATTAACATTGGTTAGACAAGTATAATTACAAATTTAGTATTTTCTGATCAATTCAGACACAAGAAAAAGGAGAGGAGGAGAGGGTCACTCAGAGAGGAATGTGGGAGGATAGTCTTACCAGGTGGGCAGTCTGTTTGTTTCCGAACAGAAAAACAAAGTCATCAATTTTCTCTCATGACTGGGGGGCGAGAAGGCTGGTTATATTTAGTCATGTCCAATTTTTCCTTGACATCTTTATGCCTTTAAGTCAGAGGTCACTGGGTCTTTGTGTGAGCATGTGTGTGTGTGTGTGTGTGTGTGTGTGTGTGTGTGTGTGTGTGTGTGTGTGTGTGTGTGTGTGTGTGTGTGTGTGTGTGTGTGTGTGTGTGTGTGTGTGTGTGTGCTCTACATAGACAGACTGTTAGGCCAAAAAGAATAATAATGTTTTTGAAATAATTAAACATTTCTTCTTTTCCTGGGTTCAGTATACAATGTTTTTTCTTTATTTCTATTATTTTGTACATTGAGGACTTCAAAGCTGTGGAATTATGTAGAAAGCACAAAAAAAGTAAACAAAGCAACATTTTTTATATTTTAAAATCCTCAAAGTAGCCTACTTTTGCTTTGATGGCAGCTTTGCACACTCTTGGCATTCTCTCAACCATCTTCATGAATTACTAACTGCTTTTCCACAACAGCCTTGAAGGAGTTCTTGTATATGCTGAGCATTTATTGTCTGCTTTTCCTTCACTCTGCTATGCAACCCATAACAAAACATCTCAGTTTGGGGTTAGGTCAGGTTATTGTGGAGAAGAGGTCATCTGATGCAGCATTCCATCACTCTCCGTCCTTGTCAAATAGCCCTTATATAGCCTGGGGTTATGTTTTGGGTCACTGCTTTAAGAAAAACACATGATGGTCTAGCTAACCACAAACCAGATGGGAAGGCGTGTCAATGCAGGTATCCATGCTGGTTAAATGTCCCTTAAATTCTGAATAATTCCCCAATGGCACCAGCAAAGCACCCCCACACCATAAAATCTACTATTTGTTCACCTTCTCTGCATCTCACAAAGAAACAGTGGTTGGAACCAAAAATCTCAAATTTGATCTCATCAGACCAAAGTATAGATTCCCACTGGCCTAGTCTCCATCCTTTGTGTTTCTTGGCAAAACCAATTCTCTTCTTATTAGTGGTCTTCCTCAGTACTGGATTCTTTTAAGTAATTTGACCACTGAAAAACTTTGGTCATTAGTGGTGATGCCTCACAGAACATCTGATGTGGTACACATTTAAAGACAGGATCCAGAAATGCCACAACAAATTCATTTTTATCATTAAAGCATCCTCAATCTGGCATTTCTCTTTTCCTTACCGAACATAGGATGAAACAGGACTATCCATTTTTTCTTTTTTCTTTCTTGACAGGCCTGAAGGGCGGAGTTATATAGTCTTGAGGGAGGGTCCAGTTAGAAGTGGTAGTCTATGTAATGAGGCAGGTCAGGTTGAGACTTGATTTAATAACCCTGAAGGCCTGATTCACACAGATGCGTCTGCTACTTGAACTCTGGGAAGCATTGATGAGGTGTTATTAACTGTCTATTTCTGAGGCTGGTAATAATAAATTAAATCTTCCTTTCTTGTGGTGGTCATCATGAGAGCCAGTTTGATTAGTATTCCATTGCTTTTGTGACTGCACTTGAAGAAACATGTGTTAAGTAATGACTGCCTGACGATTGAGTGTTGTTTCTCTTGACTTAACTGAGTGGTTCCTACCATAATATTGCTACAGCAGTTGAATAGGACTGCATTTTTGCTTAATACCAACACTACCTTGGGGGAATAATACAACTGATGGTCTCAATACATTAAGATGGAAAGAAATTCCACCAATTAACTTTTGACAATGTACTTCTGTTCATTGAAAATAATTCAAGGTGACAACCTCATGAGGCTGGTGGAGAGAATGTGCAAAACTGTCAATCAAAGCAAAAGATTATTGCTTTGAAGAGTCTAAAAACTTAAAACTCTGTTTTCCCCTTCTATCTAATTCCATATGTTATCTAATTGTTTTGATATCTTCATTATTAATCTACAATATAGAAAATGAAAGCAATAAAGAAAAATATTGAATGAGATGGTGTGTCCAAACCTTTGACTGGTACTTTAATAACAGAATTTCAGATTTAGGGATGAGAGGTTGGAATTAATACATTCTGTTTCTCGCTGATTCTGCAGAATATAAACATGACTTTGCAAACTGACACATTACACATCATCAGATATCATATACACCTATAACTTCAAAAAGAGATGGTATGAATTATGTAGACTTTACTGTATTGTTTTCTAAAGGTTATTTGAATGTGCATGTGCACTGTATCTCAGGTTAGTTCAGGGACAATAGTGTCATTCATATTCTGCCTGGGTTTGTGTTATTTCAGGTCCAGCGAAAGGCTCACAGGAGATTTACTGTATTTTCAATCAAGTACGGGTTTTCCTTCAAAGTTCTGTTCAGCCTGTCCACAAAATGTGATTTATGGCTTTATAACCTTGCCCCATTATGTCTGCACCACCCAGAGGCCCATTCACTGTTCTGACTCTTTTGAACATTTTTCATTATCCTCACATCACAGTGTCACCTGCATATCATTCTAGATGTTATTGAATACATAAAATATTTAGGCTGTATTCACATCTTCTGCACTTTATGAAGTTCATAAACAAAGTTTGGGAACAAGTACCATGTCTTGAACACATCCCACATTAGAGTATTTTAAGCACTCATTATCTGCTCCTCTCCCCTTTCATCTACGTTTGCAAAGGGGCTCTATCCAGCTGATGGGCCCATGAGCCAACTCCCCCACTCAGAGGCGTGACCTCCCCTAGTTACCTGCTACCTCCCCACCATCAGTCGTTGTCATCTCATGGACAAATTACCATACATCCATCGTTAACTGTCCTCTCCCTTCATCCCTTCATCTTCTTATCCCTTGACCCTGCTCCCTTCAATCCCACATACCTCAACCCTCACCCCTCATCCCTTCATCCCTCTATACTTAATTCCTTCCTCTGATCCCCACAACCCATATATCATTCAACATATCAGCTCGTTAATTATTCCAAATTCAACTATTTTCAAATCCATATTCTGGTTTGCTTGGTCTTGGTTAGTGAAGTGTATTATATTATTTGCACATTTTGTTGTGGTTTGTGCTCTTTTATGCTTTGATTTACAATGTTGTTAAAAACTAAAATAGGCAACTGTAGTCTATGACTTTGAAGTGTGTTGTATGTTTATGGCCAAAAGTTTTCTTCTATCAATTCACAGCAACAACAGCGGCAAGGCCTTGTTAAGGTGGTAATGTAATAAAGAATATCTTTAATCAATCAGACCCAAGGACCAACTGTGAATGAAAAATGGCCCCAGATTTTTCTGTCTGTTTAGCCTTCACATTCCCCCTATACATGCACAAGATTTTCTTTTTTCTTTTTTCATTTTGCATCAAAACCTTGTAACAAGTCCTCATACATTAAGACAATCTAATATGTTGGACTTCCAAAATATAAATATGACTCTTCTGGCCTAACTATGCAGTTGAAGACAAGTGTTGCTCTGTGGGTTAGGGTTAGGGTTAACTATTCACAGTACGGCTGTGGCTATCATGCTGGTTGTCGGCATTGTTACGCCTGTGTTTTATTTGCTGTGTACTATATACTTGTAGCGGCTTCCACAGTCACATTATTAGAAAAAACGCATTATATATTCTACATAATTAGTAAAGTACCAATAAAACTGGATTAACAAAAGTATAGTATAGCTGTGAAATTAGTTATGGTAAATTGACTGCACTTATATAACCTTTATATAGTGCTTTTCTAGTCATCTGACCACTCAAAGCGCTTTTACACTAGAAGTCATGCTCGCCCATTCATACTCACATTCATATGCTGATGGCATCGGGCTGCCACACAGGGTGCCAGCTGCTCATCAGGAGGCGCTAACCATTCACACACACTCACACACCACTGGTTCAGCCACCGGGACCAATTTGGGATTCAGTATCTTGCCCAAGTACACCTCACCATGTGGACTGGAGTAGCCAGGAATCAACTGCCTATCTTCTGATTAATGTACTCTACCTCCTGAGCCACAGCTGCCCCCGAGTTAATATATCCATCGTGCCATGAAGAGGTATAACCAGTGAAATAATCATATTTTTGTCCCCATAGAAATTACAAGGTAGTAATTAATGTAATACACATGCACACACGAGTACAAATAAAGAGTAAAATGCAAACTGTAAAACAACAGTATATTAATAGTTACTTGTTGTATTAGCAACACATTAGCATTAACACGTAGTATCATGGTTAGCTTGGTCAACAATAAACTGATTGTAGTAAAACTCAATTAACAAATCACTTACTTACAGTCACAAAACAGGTACAAGAAAGAGAAGATACAGAAAATGCTCCAACAAGGAGATTTTTACGAAGCAGATAGAAGATGCCTGTCAATAATGATGTAACAGTGATTGATGAAATTAATCTGTGCCAGTAGAGGTTGGTATTAGCAACACAATGTTTGACTGAAAGCAAATGCTGGTGGCAGGATGTGACACCACAAAAATAATACACATGAGTATTTTCTGATCATCCAGAGTAAGGTTTGGTTTCATGGAGGCAACTGCTTGGTTAAAGCAAGGGAAATATTGTAGTCATGGCTAAAGGAAAACAACTTTCACAGAGCACAAACAATTCTACGGTGTTGCGTGTTTTGTTTTTAGTTTTTTTTTTTTCATCTCAGAGGTTTCCTATTACATACTAAATACACATATATTATTGTACTGGTTTTATGTTTTGGTGAGCCAAAGACGATGGTAGACTATGCAGTTGTATTCACTTGTATTTTTTCTAACCCTGTGGTAGGATATGCTCTTTCTGTCTGGATTATGTTCACAGACACGTTTTTCTCTTTTTTTCCCATTATTTTTCTGTAAAAAAAAATTGCAGTGTGAGCCTGGTGAGGAATGGCGAAAAAGCTAAATATGTACAGATTCATGTGCTTAATCCAAAATCAGAACGGATGTGATATATTGCAATTGCATGTGAAGACAGATTCCACCTTGAATTAAACAGTAAATGTTTGATTTTACAGACCAGTGCAGTTTTCAAACAAAAAAGAGGTATTTCTTCACAATGTTACTGCCAGAAGCTCTGTTTCAGCAATTAACTGCAACAGGTGAAAACACAGCAAACTCCACCAGACCATCATAAAAGGGCACCGCATGTACTCAAACTTTCTTCTGTGCTTTCCAACGGTGAAGATAATTTTCTCCTCTTCACCTTCCCTTTCTTCTTTTGTCTTCTGTCCCCTCGAAGGGCCTCCATTAGTTTCAATTACTGTGTCTGTGTCAAATGGCAAATCAATACTAAAATGCCACTGAGATCACAGGAAACTCTATTTGTCTTTGTACTGCTCTCACCTCCCTATTTTTTATGGGCATTAATTAGTGTATGCTATCGTTACAGCCTGTATTACATAATGAGTAGCAGTGCAGACATATAATGATTAATAACAGAAAAACATTGGCTGGTTTACGTTGTCAATGAGCAAAAAGTATTTGTACTGATTTCCAGTCAAGTGTATGATTGCTCTGTTTATTTAGTGAGGCTTTCATTTAATCTTTTTCACTGTGAAAATTAAACCTTTCTAGTAAGTCAATTTAATACAAAATCTTTCTAAAAACTGAAAGCCTAAATGGACTTCATCTTTGGTTTTTGTGTCACTTGGAGTTATACTAGTAAGGAGAGGCAATGTGAGCTACACATATACATTAATAAAAAATGTAGTGCATATGAAAGATAATTTACAATCACTCTGTTCTTTGGATTATCCTGATTATGTGGTTCTTCAATGCTTTTAGCACACATTAAATTCAAGTCACTTCAATTGTGTTGGGATGGCAGCAGAAGGCTGAGAGTGTCAAATCTATTATTACTTGGGTAAACCGGACCATTAATAACTCATTTTCTGCCATAGCTAGGTTTTTGTCCTTATACCTTAAGGTTTCCATCTTACATCTTTTATCATCATGGTCTTTGAAAAGTTTTCTATAGCAAATCTCTCAGCCTTTTGACCCAAAGTGAATATCAAACTGTAGCTGAAGCATGAACCATGCTGAGAAACAGATGAGACAGAGACAGTGCAGTAAGGGAGTAAATGGGCCGGAAATCAGAAGTGGCACAGAGAGTCTGGCACATCACATGCTGGGGTTTCAGGGAGTGTGATGTCAAAGATGAAACCTCCTGTTTTCTCACATGTCACTTTTTTTATTTTAGGAGTACTAAAGCAACTTGTCAATTACTGCAAGAAGTCTATTTTAAGGCATTACATTTTATCTGTTTGTATCCCTAATCTAATTTTTACTAAAGCATATAGTTAACAAAGAAAAAATAAATAACAACAAACATAAATAAACATTATAGTTAATGTTACATACAGTGATGCTCCAGCAAACTATGGGCACACAAGAAGCACTCGACACAAAGGAAGTTTATGAGCTGTCCTGACCTGTCATTTGAATAGATCATCTCTGCCTTTCTTCATTGGGCAGAAACACTTGTTTGACTTAGAATTGTAATGTCCTGATTGGGATGTAAAATTTAGATTCCATTCATCATATTATCATCATCTTGGCTGCCAACACAGTGAAAGGTTTTTTCGATTTTATGATTTTTATTGGCAATCTTTGGCACAGCAGCATCTACATTTCAGTAGGAAGCCTCTCACTCTGACAGCTGCCTCTGTGTCTCTATTGAGTTGCAGCTGACAGTGTAGCATCACATGGAGACTATAATATTCGCCTCCAACATGTCTGTGACTGTCACATGACTCCTATCACGGAACACTTTGCTTTAGAAAGATGTTTTTCAGCATCTTACTTCAGGTCAAATCATTCCCTCCTTATTTCTGTCACAGCACAGAGCTGATCTTATGACATGTTAGCTAGACTCATATTTTCTAATTCAGGTCTCCTACTACCAACATTCCTAAATTTGTTATGTTTGTGTTCTGATTTCTGAAAGTAGGACTTGAAGCTGTGCTGTGTTTTTACTCTTTGGAAACTTTTTATGAATGAAGCTTGTACACAAACAGAGCGGAACATGGAACCTTACTGTATATGGCAATTTTAGGGCCATGGATTATGCTTATGATCACATCTCACGAACGCGCACCTCCTCATGAACAGGTGGTATTCATCAGGCTGAAACAATCAACTTAAAACAAGTTAAGGCAGTTGAGAGAGTTTGTTGAATCCAACTCGGAACACTCGTCCAAGCAAACCTCAAAGAGAAAAGTCAGTTTCAGGATAAAAATATGAAAATGTTCTTGAATAAGGCCCAATGATTTACACAATAGTGTACTTCCAACTTTGTGGCAACAGTTTCTGTTACAACATGACAGTGTGCTTGTGCACAGAGTGAGGTCTTTAAAAAATGGTTATCCAAGTTTGGTGTGAAGCAACTTAACTGGAATGCACTGATGCATCAGCCAAATTGAACATCGACTTTGAATAATACTTTATAACCCTGCATCACAGTCCAGCCTCACTAATGCTGGTGTAGCAAAATCAAAGTAAATTCCTTCAACCAGGTTCCAAAATATATTTTAGAAATCCTTCCCAGAAGGTTGTTATGGCAGCATATTAATTGGGTTTTTTTTTTAAATAAAATTACTAACAATGCCACCAGGGTGTAATATTTGGGTGTGCAACTAAACGAGAGAATATGCACAGGTATGATCAAGAGTATTTTTATTTTATTTTTGGTTTTTGAAATGTCATGTTATCCAAGTTGCCAGTGGCATGGTATACTTTAAAAGAAACCACAAACTGGATGTTGGACATATTTCACAAATATTTAAAACCTTATTTTCTGGCACATTTGCACGTCAGGGTGACCTGATTGATTGCAAATGAGTGCAAAATGGTTTTGACATACACCAGAGTTGGCATACAATTTCAAGCCTATATGCATAATCAAGTTGAAATGATTTTTAGTGAACAGCTGAGTTCTCTGCCTGTGATGCAAATCACCCATGCACATGAATATTGATATATGAATCCATGCCACTGCTAGATGACAATTATTCAACTCCCAATTCTGAACTCAATCTAATTTTGGCATAATAGGACATTAATAGATATGAAAATGTGTCTCTTTCATTACTTTTGTCATAAAGTTTTAAATTTTGCAAGAATTTGCAGGTGCTGTGACTGAGAGGTCTCACTGCATACATGCATACATCAGTCATGGCATTACCTCTCAGCAATGACAGCAGACTCGATGGACTGAGCCTAAAGCACAGTGTTAGACATTAACACATTACTGTACTTTGTAACACACTACTGTAATGTCATTATTTTTTTCAGAAACAAGTAGCATATGTGATTACAACTACAAATGAGTATAATGCCTTGCTACTTTGACATGTTGGGGTTTGGATTATTTGTTACTACAAGTTTGATGGTTGGTTAATGTCAGTTCAATCTCTCTGGGTACAGTGGAGAGACTGTGCAGAAAGGTTAGGTTAGCCTCCAACATAAAGAGGGGAAATGTGACAATAACTTCTAAATTGTTTTATTTACATGTTATGTATTTATTCAGAAATCCCATTTTCTTCAGAGTGTGTGTGAAACCCAACAGCCTTCATGTGAAGACAGAAATTTGAGCGCACCATGTGCAGTCACCAGGGCTGAGCTAGCATTAGCTACTAATGGCCAGTAAATACCTCCAAATCATATGCTTGCTGCCTTTTAAACCACAATGTCTGTTTTTCTTTTTCTTTTCCCTTTTTCCACACAATGTGACATGTATCATGGACTCATGGTTTTGGAATTCTGTGTTTTGTTCTTCTGGTTTTACCGTGTTACACTTACGTTGCTTAGAGCTTTGAGTCATTTGGTTTTGCTCATTTAAGTAATTTGACTTCTTGAAGGACTTTCTTGCATTCATAGTTAGTTTGTTGTGTACCTGAGTTTTGTATTGTGGGTTAGTTTGATTTATGCTGGGTTGTTATTGAGAGGTGTTTTCTGGGTTCTGGTTTGCTCTGTGCTTTCCTCATGTGTTCCTTCACTCCTGCTGTGTTCATGTGCTGTGTGTGTTGGTTCTGAGCTGTGTATTCAGTGTCGTCCTGCATTCTGTTTTGTTTGGGTCGGCTAGATTTGTTTTATTGCCTGCAATTCCAAGAGTAAAGACCCTTTTCTTCAGCCCTTCTTTCTGCATTTAGGTCCACTGCTCTGCCATTTATGACAAGTTTGACAACATGTTGGTGTTCAGGTTTTGGAGTTGTTCTAAAGCACCTTTGACTGAGCTAAGCTGCGTAAGAGAAGCATGTAACAGGTAATGTAACTATTAACTGCTGTTTAATAAATAGTTATGTATATACTTTTTTCATGTAACTTTTTTGATTTGATTTTTATTTATTTTTTTCTAGGTGACTTGCCTACAAGCTTTGCAGTAAAAACCCTGTAAAAACTCCTGTTCCTCATTCATTCAAATCCAATGAAGGAACTGCAGGGTCTGTTATAGTATATATATAGTGTTGCAGTACAAAAAAAAACATTTTTCCCCAGTTTGCTTTGTATAATTTACTTTGGTATTTTTCAGTATGGTATTGGTTTGCGGTTACCTCGCAGGCACTGAGATGGGGGAGAAAATAATTTGTGCCATGATTAGCTTTACAGAGCTACACCATGAAACCAGGCTGTGAGGAGTACAGACCACTGCATGCCGTGTTGGCATCCTGTGATCTTGCAAACTGGACTCAACAGTTCATATCTCATACATTTCATGTCACTTGACTGTACCCTGTAGCAACACCCCCACACAACTGCAATGTTGTTTATCCAGAGTGCTACTGACAGTATGAAAGCACTCTGATTTGGATGTGGTGAGCCGAAGGCCATCTGCATCAGTTCCTTCTTTTAATCTCATGCCCATTCAGTCAAGGTTCCTTGTATTTTGCTTGTATAGCACACAGATATGTTATTCTAGAAAAGTATTTTATAATTTATTTATTTCCAATAAACTGTGTTTCTACACCACCTGTTGATTAGTGGAAGAGTGTTAAACCATTAGCAAGAAAATTCACTAACAGAATGGGGGTAAGTCTAATAAATAATATAACTTCATAAAACTAAAAGTGCTCGAAAAATCCCTGGGGTACCTTACAGTCACTATAAACAGATTCAAAATACATGAAAAAGAAAAAAACAGTAAATAACATACACATTTAAAAGTATTAATAGAAAATAAAAACAAATAGGCTAAAGACTGAAAAGGTGAGTTTTCAGTCTGATGTTCTTTTACCTCATGTGACTTTCCTCAGATCATGGCAGACAAATTGTACACAGTGTGCAGTATGAACTGCTTCCATAAAATCTAACTCCCCACTCTGTCAGCACACCCGGTAAGTTGCCTCTCATCGCCCATTGACACAAACAAGTGTGCTCTCTCTCTCTGTAATGTAGACCAAGACAAATGGCTTCCATAAAGCTACACACTGCCAGTGACTGCGATGGAAGACTTTCACACTTATTTCAGTGAAGGCAATCTCATTTTATGGAACTGTAGGAAATATTGTGACAAACATTCATGTGTAGCCAAATTTTAGAAATGTACTGACACACTATTTACCTCTGGGCTTCTCAAGCAGTCTCATACTAATGACAGAGCTCAGCATTAGTTAATAACCTGAACTGAAATCTCAACTGAATGCTGGAAACATTGCTCATCTGGTTGTATATTTCTGTTCTATGACTTATCGTTAGGCATCCAAAACCAATACACTAAATTATTGGCTCATATTAGCCTGCAGATAAGAATAAATAAATGTTATTATTCCCACACGGGGTAATTAATGATCAGTTTGTCCACATCATTAAGAACGTGTTCTCTCTCTCTCTCTCTAAACAATGAAAGCTTTTATCAGAGGGGAGATCATTTCTTATAAGGCTCATCAGAGAAAATCTAGAAAAGAGAAGTTAGCCAAGCTTTCTCAACGCATCGCACTCTTAGATTCTTTATATGCAGTCTCAAAACTACCAGATACTTATAAGGAGCGGATGACTTTACAAGCTGAATATGATCTTATCATGTCGCAGCATACTACTGAACTTTTATTACAATCAAGATCCAAATTTTATGAACAGGGTGACAAGACGAGTAAACTCTTGGCCCATCGCCTACGTCAAATTTCTGCATCTCAGTTAATTCCTCAAATTGAGACTGGCTCGGGCGTAACATCTGACCCTTTGGAAATCAATGAAACCTTTATGGAATTCTACAAATTACTATATTCATCTGATTGTCCTAATACTTCTGCGGATATGATCTCCTTCTTTGATAGGTTTAACACTCCCAATCTGGATCGAGTTGCAGCTGAGGAACTGGAACGTCCTATCACAGCAGTTGAACTTGAGGCGGCAGTTAAATCATTACAAAGTGGTAAAAGTCCAGGCCCAGATGGCTTTCCAGCCGAGTTTTATAAAACATTCTGGAAACAACTGGCCCCACACCTGTTAGAGATGTTCACTGAGTCTTATAATTCAGGCACACTTCCCCTCACCCTAAATCAGGCTTGCATTTCTCTGCTTCTAAAGAAAGGTAAAGACCCACTTTCATGTGGTTCATATCGACCCATTAGTTTACTGAATGTCGATTTCAAATTATTGTCCAAGTTATTAGCCCGACGCTTAGAAGTTGTCTTACCTTCAATTATATCTTTGGACCAAACTGGGTTTATACGTAATAGACACTCCTTTTTTAACCTTAGAAGGGTGTTTAATGTGGTCTATAATCCTCCTTCAAATGCTCTCCCAGAAGCTCTGATAGCTCTGGACGCCGAGAAGGCATTTGACAGAGTAGAGTGGGATTATCTTTTTTTTATTTTGGGGAAATTTGGTTTTGGGGAAAAATTTGTTTCATGGGTTAGATTATTATATGCCTCTCCTCAGGCCATGGTCAGGACGAATGGCACAAATTCGGAATACTTTCGCTTACATCGTTCTACAAGACAGGGTTGCCCGTTGAGTCCGCTCTTATTTGCTATCGTGATGGAGCCTCTGTCAATTGCTTTGCGGTCTCATCCTGATATATGTGGTATAACCAGACATGGTGTAGAGCTGAAGGTGGCGCTGTATGCGGATGATCTTCTGTTGCTTTTGTCTAATCTGTCACGTTCTATTCCTGCAGCCCTTTCAGTCCTAGACAAATTTAGTAGATTCTCTGGATATAAACTTAATCTTAGTAAAGTGAAATGCTTACTGTTAATGGAGAGGTAAACGATAATTCACTTCAGCTTCAAAATGTACCATTTAAGGTAACGGACGCTGGCTTTGTTTATCTTGGAGTTTATGTTGCCAAAACATTGGTTAATCTCTATAAGGAAAATTTCCTCTCTCTGCTCACAAAAATTAAGCAAGATTTTGAGCGATGGTCCCTACTAAATCTCTCCATAGCTGCCAGAATCAATGCAATTAAAATGAACATCTTCCCGCGCTTTTTATATTTATTCCAATGCATTCCTATCTTCCTTCCTCTTTCCTTTTTCCGTAAAGTAGACAGTCTTATTTTAGATTTTATTTGGAACAAGAAAACTCCTAGGTTGCGTCTACAAGTTTTACAGAGGCCCAAAGCTTTGGGCGGAATGGTGTTACCAAACCTCCTTTACTATTATTGGGCAACAAACATTAGAAATCTGAACTATTGGGTTAAGTATGGAGATGTTGAGGTCCCCCCATCATGGTTGATTTTGGAAGCAAATTCAGTTCAGCCGGCGTCATTGAAAGCGTTACTGTATTCGCCCTTGTCTTTTTCTACTTCTGGTCACACTAAGAATGTGATAGTTGCCTCCAGCATTAAAATATGGACTCAGTTTAGACGTCATTTTGGCCTTCAAACTCTTTCAACTGAGGCTCCACTTGCAGCAAATCCTATTTTTCCCCCATCGTTATTGGATAGCACCTTCTCTATATGGGCTAGGCTGGGCATAAAAACTATTAGAGACCTGTATGTTAATTCTATTTTTGCTTCTTTTCAACAATTGGTAAATACATTTTTGCTTCCTAAAGAACATTTTTTTAGATACCTCCAAGTCCGAAATTTTGTCCGTGGCTCATTCCCAGGATTCCCCACTCTTCCCAAGTCTTCAGACTTTGAGACTTTTCTGAAGCCTCTCTCTTCATTAAAGGGGGCAATCTCCTCTATTTATTCAAATATTTATAGTCTTTGTCCAGGCTCTTCTGTTGTACTTAAAACAGTTTGGGAGACAGACTTGGGAGAGGTGATTGTTGATGATGTTTGGGAAGAGATTTTGCGCAGAGTACATAAGTCTTCAATATGTGCTGGTCACAGCTTTATGCAATGTCGAATCCTTCATCGAGCCCACTACACTAAAGCCCGGCTCGCAAAAATGTTCGATACAGTGTCTCCACTATGTGATCGATGCCAACAAGCCACAGCAAATTACTCTCACATGTTTTGGAGCTGCTCTTCTCTGACTAGATTTTGGTCTGAAATCTTTAGTACTTTATCCAAAATAACTGAAAGGGATGTGACTCCCAATGCCTTAACTGCCCTATTTGGTGTATGGCCTTTCCCTCCTACTCTTTCCCCAGCTAAAAAGGATTTAATAGCATTCACAACTCTGCTGGCCAGGAGGTTGATATTGCTGAAATGGAAATCCCCAGTCCCACCTACCTATACAAATTGGGTTAAGGATGTGCTTTATTTTCTTAAATTAGAAAAAATTAGACTGACTCTGATTGGAAAGGATGTCTTATTTAAGAAGACCTGGAATCCCTTTCTGTCTTATGTTAATAGCACAAGATGTCCGATCACTGTGAACTGAGTAGCTACTGCAATGCTGAGCCTGTGTTTTTTTTTTTTTTTTTTAATATTTTTTTATTTTTTAATTATTATTTTTTACTAATTCACTTTTTATATATATATATGGGTATGTGTGTGTATGTGTATATATTTTTTGTATTGTTATTATATATTTTTATATATTTATATATATTTTTTAAAATTATTATTTTTTACTAATTCACTTTTTATATATATATGTGTATGTGTATATATTTTTTGTATTGTTATTATATATTCTTTATTATTACTAACTTGTTTAATTATTTTTTATTGATTTATATTTCCTACTACCTGCCAACTCATATCTATGTTTCCCTATTGATCTTATTAGTCTATTTATTTATTTATTTATTTTGAGTATTACAACTGTTATTATTTATTTATTTTTATCTATTCATACATTAATTTATTCATTTGCTTATTTATTTACCTATCTTTTCTCTTCCTCTATCATCATCATTATTATTATTATTTTTTTTTTTTCTCTTCTTTCGTTTGTCCTTAATTTACTTTTACCTATGCATGTCCATCTGTTGGAGCTGGGTGCCGGGGGGGTGGTATCTGTTCTGGGGTATATTGTATTTAGATCTGTAATCAGAACACTATTGTTTTTGTAATATGTAAAACTCAATAAACAGACGGTTCAAAAAAAAAAAAAAGAACGTGTTCTCTCAAATACCTTTTAGTGGTATCTAGCCATTTAGATAGTTTCAGTGGAATGAAATGTTCAACCCATTGAAAGAAATTACACTTGAAAAACTCACAAATGTCTCTTTTCATAAACATTGTTCTGATTCTTTTTGAAAATCCAAACACCTCACTGGCCACTGTTTCCTTAGATGGCTCAACAGTAAACTCTGCAGATTATACTAACACTTTGTAATATGCTGTAATACTGCATTAGTCACTTTTTTTCTTTTTCATTGTGAACAAATTAGAAGAACCTTTATGTGGATAATAGGGGAAATGTGTTGTGTCAACCATGCTAAAGGTCAATCAGTCAATCAGATAGCAAAGAATTTCTGGAATAATGGCTATATAAGGTTTGGAGTAAGCTGTTTATTTAACAATTAGAAACTGCGTTGTGTGTGCTGATGATTACGTCTGTTGATACAAAGACTGAAAAGCAAAGCCTTTCTGCAGTTCACATGGAAAATTCATTCTGACAGGAAATTCTGGATTGAGAGACAAAAACAATTGTGTATTTTATCATATCTACGGTAATAAAGTATTTTCAGAGGCAAGGTTCTCGAGGTAGGATATTATCAGAACAGATTATCGGCCCACTGAGAGATCCTTGGCATGAAAAATAAGAAGACTTAGTTACCATACTGGGGAGGTTAGGCCCAAAGAAAATCCTAAGTGCAGAGAAGATAGTTTGGAAACATTTCTTGTCTTGTAATTTCTCATTCTACCAGATACCATTTTAAGTGAGCATTAAATCATTAGTTCATATGTAAACACAGACTGGCTGAGAGCTCCTGGCAAGAGTCAGTGTAGGATTTCAAGTATGAATCTTTTGATTAGTGTTGTTTGAGCAGCCACTTTAACATGAGAAGAGTGATGCATATAGCACTATTATTAGGAGCAGCGGTAACAATGGCATACAGTAGTTAAATGATTTCCTACAACTGTTTTAAAACCAAAGTAAAGTGTGTCCAATACATTACATTTTAAATTGTACTTATTATAAATGTTATTTGTCTCACAGCTTTAAGACAAGGTAATGATTGGCATGAAGATTGAGACTGAGAGCTTGCCTCACTTTCTATTTCATCTGATGCTAACATTATATGGAAGCAGAATCTACTGTAAATCAGGCTACATCATAGGAGCAGTTTTCATACTTAGGTTATGTAATAAGTGTTGTATGTTATCTGGCTGTTTTTGGAAAGAGGTTGTTTGAGTTCAATTTTTGTCTGTAATAACTACTTTAGGCAAGTAGCTAAAACATCTTGAGATTAATTTGTAGGGGAATTGTAGACTTTTACATGTTCCTTTTCAATTCAGTAATGATTTGATGTCCCATTATCCTTAATTCTTTTCAGTCACAGAATTGCCAGAACAAACTTATTTATCCTCAGATGGGAGATTTGCTTTCTATTATCTGAGAAAATCTAGTTCCAAACGTCACAGCTGTGTGGCCCTATAAAACACAGGTTGGTTATAACAAATATCTTTTGTGGTCCTCTGCTGTCTGATGGGAGCTGCTGATTCTGAGGAGGTCACAGTCTGTCTTGCCTTGGCGGGGTGAGAGTTGTTTTGAAAAATGTCAACAGTGGGTTCTTTTCACTAGAGAGATGGATTATATTGTCATAGCATAAACCTTGAATCCAACTCCAACCCTTAGTTCAAGAAATGTTGATGTGTAACTGTCTTTCAATTTACATTCATTGGGAACATTTATTGTCAGTGCAGACAGTAGTGTGACTTTCACACCATAGGCCAGGGTGGTGAATAGATGTTAATGGATTTTATTTGACTATTTCATAAAAAACACCAGCTCTGCCATTGCATAGAGTGCTTATATAAAAGGAAAAAATCAGGATAACAGGACCACAATAAAGCGTATTTCCATTGTGGAGGAAAGGAAAAGAAGGAAATAAAAAGGATAACATACATAAACATTTTCCAGATGTATTTAGAATGAACACATTTGCAATAAATAAATAAATAAATGGGGAAAAAAATAAAAAATAAACACAACATAATAAAAGAGGCTACATTTATTTATTATTTATATTGGGGATTATTGGCAGGATTAAAATACATTTTAAAATAAAGAAGGATATACTTCTACACACTGTAACAGTAATGTAATGTAAGCAGAGCAGGAACGATAGGGGAAACTACCTCACTGACCCATGGTGGTGTGAGGAGAGGATCAATCCCCGTGGTGCATGCAGGTGCCAACATCAGGCGCACCCACACAAACTTAAGAGTAGGCATGGTCATTCATTGTGGACTGTGGCAGAACCAAAGGTTCATAGATATTAGGTTAAAGAGAGCTTCAGAATATGACAACTTGTAGAGCACATAACGGCTCTCCACTGAAATGACTGAGTGTGCGTAAACTGGTCAGAGCTAAGAGTCTGTCGCTGATCTCGTTCAATACTGAATCCGTATGACGGTGAAAATGACACGGTGAAGCCTATGATGCCGCTGCATATTGTTACAGTATGTCTACCCATGTCATTCCTCTGAGAAAGAGCTGTTGGGCAGGACAAAGCTCTAGCAGTGGGAATGAAACCTGCCGGGAGGGGATTCACATAGCCAGTAAGCCAAGCACTGCTTCATCAGGCTTTCCCTGATAGTGTTCTCTGTAATGTGCATTTCACTTTAATTATAGGTATATAGGCCACTGCCTGATTTTGCTTCATGGAAAGCAAGTTTTTCTTAAAATACAGTGAGCAGAGGACACATTTTTCATGCGAAAAATTGTTTCCCCATTCTTTTCTAAGGTTAGTAGTTCTTCTGTCTTACTGAATCCACTTAAATAAAGGTCATCGTATTGATATTTCTTTTCTGTCTTTATTAGCATATTTGGTATTGAGGTAATGCAAAAGTATGAGAAAGTAATCAAGTTATGTTACTTTAATATTGTGATATGTGGATTAGGTTACAATCAACCCTGACTATCAGCAAATTTAAGGATATTTTTAAGTGTTTTATTAATGTATAATATTTGTCAACAAATATTATATATATATTATATATTTTATATTGTTAAAACTGTATGTTACTACAACTCCATTGATGGAAAATGGAAAATGGACTGAATTTATATTGTGCCCTTATAGTCTTCAGAGCATTCAAAGCATTTTATACATTGACATATACATATACATGTCAACATTCACCCATTCACACACACATCCAGACACTGATAGCAGAGGCTGCCATGCAGGGTGCAAACCTGCTCATCAGGAGATCTAATCTAATACTCATTCACACACACACACCACTGGCACAGTGTTCAGGCTGGAGGCTGTTGTCTCAGGAACACATTGAGGGAAATGTTTCAAATTTGGCACAAACATCCACTTGGACTCAAGAATGAACTGATTAGATTTTGGTGGTCAAAGGTGATTTTTACTGTGAGCTCACAAAACACAGTTATGGCCACAACTCAAGAATTCATACACTTATTATGACAAACTTTCACATAAATGTCTGATGGGATGAAATGATGAAGAGATGACATTTTATATCTAAAAGGTCAAAGGTCAACTTCACTGTGACTTCATAATGTTCTGAAAAAAACACTTTTCTGGCCATTATTCAACACCATAACTCAGGAACAGAAATTGTGAACATATTTCACATGTGGTTGGGTACTGAAGTGGCCACACTAAGCTTAGTTGCCAAGCTTTGACTGTATAGATAAGATAAGATGTGTGTGAAGTATCCATGTTTTAAAAACAGTTTCAGAATCAGCTTTATTGGCTAAGTATATGAACACATACAAGGAAATTACACTTAAGTTCTTCAAAGTCTTGCTAGAAATATTATATGAGTCTGAACAGACATGGAAGTAAACTGCAGCTTGACTGGTTGGCGGAAGCATACAAACGTGAGGCAGTCTTTATAGTAACCTTTCAATACCCTGTCATTTTTTGTTAATAAAATAGTTACATGTGAATGTAATTCTATGAGAAACAATTCTCGCCAGCGTTCATTCGCTGATTTCTTTTTATGTCATGTATCACACATGGCAGGTTAGATACCGTCCATATTAAAACTATGTGGGAACATTTGCTGGAAAAACATTTGCTAATGAAAGGTGGTAGTTGACGTCCAGGGTAAAATCTCAGTGGGATACTTTATTAAAAGTCTGTCTGTTCTATCAAAAAAGATGTAATCTGATCGTCAGTGATAAGTATGTAGTCTACAAAGAACATCTCTCTTTAACTTACACAAGAAAGATTGTTACTGGGTGCACTGATTACCAAAGCTATTGTTTTTTTTATCCTCCTTGTTGCATTCACATGAATAAATTGATCAAACAAGCAAGTGCACTCTCAGCTGTGTCTGAGTGCAGAAGGAGTCATCTGAGGGCAATTTTGTTTATCTGGCTCCTTTCACTTCAGATGAAAGCTGAATTTCTTTCAACAAGTGCTCCATATTAAAATACCAACTATGTAGTTTGATCGTGCTCTCCAGAATAACACATAGGAAGATTTTCTATCAGTACTAATCCACAGGACAACATATTTTGTCGGTGCTTTCCAAATCTCTTACAAATCACTGTTAAAAAATAATGATGTTTTATAATGTGACAACACTGGTTAGGTTTAGGCACAAAAGCCAATTGTTCAGTGTTAGGGGAAGTACATGGTTAGGGTTAGGGTACCTTCTTTGTTATAGCAACAGTAAACACCATGGCAGTTGTAGTTATGTTTTTTTAAAAACTGTCCCAACTCGCAATTGAAAACAGCAAGTGAACAGTGACCAGCTGCAGCTAAGTCCACATTCCACTTTTTGCAGGTTAGGTTGTGCTTGTTTGTCAGCCATGACACAGTATAATGCACATCAACCAAATGCAAACTTACAATTTCTGTCAAACGTGTTATAGCTGTCATCTTTCTGTCATTCTTTGATTTGCTAAAACTACATCATAGAACACTGAAGAAGATGATTAAACTCTTGTCATTCTTATGTCATTTTGAAAGATGGCTTGCAAAAATTATTTAACTACTGTACGCTATACTTAGGAACAATAGCAACAGACTGTATACCCATATGATTTGATAAAATACAATTAGACATACACATTAGCACTGTCAAGCTGTATGCACATTTCCTGATTATATCCCCTTTCATTTCCCGTCACTGGCAACCATGTACTCTTTGGTAAAGCTCTCCTGCCCCCTTGTGTAATACACATGATTTAAAACTGTATCATTTCCTTTGTTGTTTAATCCGTCATGCTCAACCTCAAGATGGTCCCCATTCAGGTGATTAATTACTCATTACAAAGGACTTCAGTCCAAGATAAGACCAAATCAATTTGAGTCTGAGTCAAGACCAAAACCCATTGATGTAAGTAATGAAGACTGGTCTTGAGATCAATAAATTACTGGAATGGTAAAGCCCTTCTTGTGACACTTTAAGACTCTAGCTATATGTGACTGTTGTTAAACTCAGCAAAAATGTAAGATTACCACAGACAAACTCCCATAAATTATACATTTTGTGTGTGATAAATGTAAATGTTAACAAGCTTGATGGTCAGCATTTGAACACCAAACACTCATTCTAAAATCATCAGAATCAAAATTAATTTTACAATCATTTTACATCCATAGACTGTTCAAGGATGTATGAAGTGGCAAATGCAATGTCAGCTGATGGTCAACAGTGAAAAAGTTTGTGATTATAGTCATTCAGAACGCTGCAGCCCGAGTTTTGACCAGAACAAAGAGATCAGAGCACATTACTCCAGTTCTAAAGTCTTTACACTGGCTCCCAGTCAGCTATAGAATAGATTTTAAAGTTCTGCTACTTGTCTACAAATGGTTTAGGTCCAGAATACATGAATGATGAATGTTAGTAGAATATAAACCCAGTAGACCTCTGAGATCTACTGACTCAGGTCAGATAGTGGAGCCCAGAGTTCAGACTAAACATGGTGAAGCAGCTTTTAGCTGTTATGCTGCACACAACTGGAACAACCTACCAGCAGAACTGAAATCAGCCCCAACTGTGAATACTTTTAAATCCAGGTTAAAAACACTTCTCTTCTCCTGTGCTTATGATTGAGCTCTTTCAAAGCACTTTAAATTTTAATCTTTCATTTGCACTCTATGTCCTTTTAATGATTTTAAAGCAAATCATTATTTTATGCTGCAATCTTATTTTTAATGCTCTATTATAGTATTTTATTTCTCTCTCTTCTATGTTTCTGTACTTTGTTTTTATTATTAATGTGTGTGTGTGTGTGTGTGTGTGTGGGGGGGGGGGGGGGGGGGGGGGGGGGGGGGGGGGGGTTATGTACGTGTTTACTATGATTGGGTTTTATTTTTATTTCTCAAATTCCATGTTTTTTTTCAATTTTTTCTGTTAAATGTTTGTTTTATGTAAAGCACATTGAGTTGCCACTGTGTATGAAATGCGCTATATAAATAAAACTGCCTTGCCTTGCCTTACCACCTAGTGGCAATAGTGTATACCTACACACCAGACCTTAGAGTTGTGTGGAGGACTTGTGGTATGGAGGTGCACAGGAAGGTGTTTCATTCGGCTTGGTAATGAAGTTCTTCTCATGATAACAGATTGCATTTTTAAAAAGAAGACATTTTCATGCTTGTTCAAATAATATTTTCTTTCATACCTCTGCTCCCTCTTTAGAATGTAATGTGACACTTCTGTGTAGTTGGATAATATTTACACTACTTGTGCAAAGAAAGATAATGGGCCAGGGAATGTGCATATATAAATATTATACTATAATGTATTTCGTATGTTAACATACATCTGATGACTTAATGTAACAGTTTATATATACAGTCTGTACACCAAAGGCTATATTAAGCTAATAAATTGCTGGAAATGTCTCCTCTATTTATATACAAAATCAAATACTTACCGTTATATTGCTTTTAATATGAAAAAATAATAATGGATATTGTCAGTGTATTCATTTTCAGTAACAGGCATGAACCAGCTCTTCTGTCTGGTGATTACTGAATCATGTACTGATATTACCTTGCCTATGTGTATCATAATTATCATTCTACACTGTTTGGTATTTAAACATCACTGTCACAATTAAGGAACCCATTTGAGAAGTAGCTTATATTGTTGTGTCTAACCTTAGTTTCATTAAATTACATTCAAGAAAATATAAATAGAGGCAATTAAGCATTTTTTGGTTAAATGTTTGCCTTTATTAAATAGTACAGTATAGAGTCAACATGGGAAAGAGGTTATGGCCTGCAACAATGGTCCCATTGCAGTTATATAATGCACCTAAACCATTTGGCCATCAGGACACCCGAAAGCAAGTTCTACTTGCTTTGTTTTGCTTTCAAGTTTGCATATTTTCAGCCTTTGTCATGTCATCTGTAACTCAGTCTTGAGCCTAAACACTAAAGAATGCTGTCAGAGACTTGCATTAATGAAATCACAACACCAAAATACCTCTGTACTGGGAAGTGTTAAAAAATACAACTAAAAGCACCCCCAAGGCAATCAGTCTATGTGTAATTTGGTCAGGAGATAGTCTGAAGTCTTATTCTGTTTATCTGCTCAATGGCTTCATTCTCTGGCTTGCTGTTGCTCTCCTCAAACACGTGTCTGCGCAATGTGCTGCAGGTAAAACAAACAAATTAGAGAATAACAGCCTTCCAAGCACCCCGTTTATAGACATATACACAGACTCAGTTTTTCTTTCTTTATCACACAGCCACTCCCTATCATTGAGACACGTCTGCAGAGTGAATGATTTGACTGTTAATCTCAGGGCAGTCATTAAGTTTACAACATTCTGGTTGTAAAACCCAATGTCCTGCTTTACCGAGGAGGCACTTTATCCATTCTCAAATTCTGACTTAGGAACAACTTTACATACATTTTGAGATCACTCACAATGATGCCAATATTGTTCATGTACTCCAATAAATCCATTCAAGAGTGTTCACATAAAATCCCAAATAAATGTAGAGGAAGTCAGCAGATATTTGTAAACTCCAGTGAAGATACAGCAGTGTTAAGATGTTGGTCTGTTTGCACTACTAAAGACTGCAAATTAGTCGATGTGCTCCAGTGTTTTATCATTTGAAATCAGCTGTTGTGTGTATCAATGGGTAGATACTGATTCTTTGTCCAAACACAATGTTGCATTTTATCACAAAAGTAATTTTCCTTTCTTCTTAGTTTTTATAAACATACTAGTTAATAAATCACTAACAGGTTTTTTTTGTTTTTTTAAAGACACAGCTTTGATATAATATCACACATTTTGTGTGTCCTGTCTTCCTGAATGCTATGAACTCTCATAATGTTTATTTTGTCATTTTTGGTGCAAATTCCAAATTGCAACAGATATGCATTTTTAAATCAAAGGCTGATTTTACAGATGTTAATTTCATTCATCACATTGAGATAAAAAACATTTCTTGATCATAATGTCGTTGTCCCTTTGTCTGCTCTGAGATATACACACATGTGATTTCTCTAGCAAATAACTAAAGGAAGATTTCCAATGATGCTGCAGACCATTTCACACATTTTTAAAGAATTACATGAATTCACAATCACAGTCATTACCAACAAAGTTGGTTTACTGTGGAACTACCTGAACTATGATGTGAAGCTTTACACAGACTTAAGGCTCTGATAGGTGATGTACTGTTGGCTTCAGTAACATTGCAGCATATATCATAATTTCTACTACTGCTCCAAAACAGTAATAAAGAACAGGTATAAGGGATTCTTTAGTATTATGATTAAACACAAACAATTTCTGGAAAAAGGTTTTTGATCTGGTTACCTGTTCTGTTATTTTCAGAATGATCACAACACTGAATTTTGCAAATTTCACCTTATTTCTAGGCTAAAGGAAAAGGCTATATGTTAATATATCAAAGTGTAGCGGACACAGCATCGGTACGGCTCAGAACATCATCTGGTCAGAGTCACCTTTGACCCTGGGATGAGTCAATTGGATCAGGTTTGATATAGAGACTGACATGGTCTCTCTCTTGGACAAACAAAGATCCATTAACATTCCATGGAGCAACCAAAAGTGACAAGAACTACATAAAAGTAACGAAAGACAGATTTTGGTGCTTCCTTTGGACGTAATAATTTATCGGAGAGACTTTACTAACCCTTTCTACCATCAGATTATAGTCACACAGACCGCCGTCATAAATTAAAAGACATTCCTAACTTTCTCCTCTGTGTCTCCGGAAACCACACAGAGCATGAAAGTGAGAAAATGAGTGATAAAGACTTAAACAAGAACGTCTTATTACTTAGTATGGTTTAAACAATATCAATTACTTATATCAGTATCAATTACCTAAAGAAACCTCCATTGTAACAGTTATTACAGCGATCACAGATAAATGGGTATTTGAAGAACTGTCATTATACTCTCTCTTTTAGTAAACACAAATGTTAGTATGAGAATGTTATTTAATATGAGAAAGTGTTACATTGATGTTATGCTTACATTATGGTGATAATCAATTATCTATCATGAAATAAGTAGAATAACAATGTGATCATGCTTGATCATATTAATCCTTTTCAGGTTAATGAATAGCAGCGCGATGAATCAAGCTGATGTCATATCAATGCCAGAATGATGCATCCTGTGTTCTGTGTTACTATGTTATAGTATGCATTTTATAATCAGGATTAACTACTGAATGAATGATGATGATGAAAAGTTTCACAGGGTAAACAAGCTTGAAATCAGATACTTAAAGTAGCTGTGATTGGCTGACACCCAAGCCCTCCCCAGGACAAAAACCAGCTGCACCCATCTGAAACTCTCTCTTTGTCCTCTTCTTTGTTTTTGCCTTTTGCCTTTTTGACTTGACTTGGCTTCGCTCCAGGTTTTCCATCTTTTTCCTTTTCTTCACCTCACACATTCTTACCTTAGTCACCTTACCTTATTTTAATCTTTAGTTATTCTTTATCTGAGTCTTCTTAACTTTTTGTAACCTTGTAACTTTTGTCAGTAAACGTACAGAGAAAAGGCCCTTTAAGTAAACACGTCATTAAGTTTTGCAGTCAGCCTGTTTTTGACCCTTTTTGAGGATTTGACGTGTGGCCAATGCTGAGATCTCTCCAGAAAGTTATCAACCAGTGAACTAGTTAAATTGAAGTTTTCCTCCATCTGTCATCAACCTGTGAGAGCTTTTTGGGCAGACAAACGTCTGTCAATCCTACGACCATAATCGAGAGGGACAAAGTCTACAGGCAGACAACCACCGGGACCAGGCAGTCGGAGAAACGGCCAGCCGACCCGGATCATCCTCACAGCAACCCGCCCAGACCGGCGACGCTCTCTGAGATCTTCCACTTGGTGTGCGTACGCGTGGTTCTGAAGGACGGACAGCTGAGGCCCTCCAAAGTAGGATCCAAATATTGCTTTAATCAAGGGTTGATGTCAGATCGAGTAATTCAAATTTTCTTTAAGAGTAAAACTCAGTTAAACTTGCAAGTTTTCTTAGTTTCCACATAATTACATATCCTTCATTTAAATTAATCATTCACCATAATCTTTCATTCATGTCGCTATATCGAGTAACAATCTGTTGAATTCATATTGTATTGCAAACTCATCATTACATTTATTTATAAATCATTTATAAGTAGTGTGTAGTTAATAAAATCCATAAAACTCCATCAATTGTGTATGTCTATTCTTTGAAGTGATACAGGGGATCTATTGAACCGTAGAGCCATGAACTTTAGATATTTGACTGATTCAGAAATGTATTGATTTAATAAATATGATGAATATTTAATTGAATAAAAAGATTTATTGGACACACAAAAGTCCAATCAATCTATGTTTCCGGAGAGTTTCCGGTGGTGCCCCTGATTAGATTACGAGAGCTAAATTTATAATATTTTTAATATAATAATCCATAATTCCCCTACAAAAGTCTGGTGTCACTTCAGCTATGTAGATAACATGTTACATCCTTCAGTCACTCTGTGTCATGCACTAAAGGTCCAGACATCAACAGGCTGTCATGTCCAAGAAGAAGTGTTAAGTTATGTTTAGTTTTGTCTGTCTCGTGACTTCCTGTTTTATTTTGAAATCTAACTCTCCTCTCGTTTCAGGTAACTTTCTCCTTCCTCTTGTGTGTTTCCCTCTGATTGTCTGCCCCGCCAGGCCAGCTGACAGTCTTGCCTGGGCCCGGGACGAGATAATCTTAGATGGGCCCCCACGCACCCGGATCTCTCCTTCTCCCTTGCTCTTCCTCTCCTCTTCTCTCCTATGCTCTTCCTCTCCTCTCCTCAGTATTGGGGAAGCTACTTTGCAAGCATAGCTTGTAAAACTACATGTAGTTCAGCCTGACAGTAGTTTGAACAAACTACATTTCTACCCCTGGAGAAATGTAGTTTGTAAAACTACAGCTAAAAAAAGTAGCTTTAGCAACTACTTATACTCATTATAATCAACATGTGCTGTATATTAAACAAAATATAATAGCCTACAAAAATTCACATTCCAGCAGAAATATGCCTCTCAACTCAGTTTTATTTTTTTAAAGAAAAAAAGCTGGTCAACAAACTGTAGGTTCACCATAGACATGTTGGGTAATCTATAGACATGTTGGGTAATATATAGAGAAAATGAAAATCCTACCCCAATACCCACATGTAAATCAGAAATGTAAATCAGTCAACAAAAAATGTAATAAAAAACCCAAAGAGGCAGACATATTCTAGATCGGTGTGTTTTGAACAACAATGTTGGCTTGTCATGTCATGATTCATGCCTTTTTTCAAAGAGAGTTCTGGAACACAATAATGGTAAAATAAAAATTATATTATCTAGGTCTTTTTTTAATAAAAAATATTTCATGTGCAGGTGGTTGAGTGGTTAGAGCACATGCCATATACGCTGCTAAATAAAGGCGTCCATGCCAACAAAATCTTTAAAAAATCAGGCTTTTATACAAGCTAATGGACGTTAACATTAGAGCTGACCTGTTAGGTTACGTTACAAGGCTGCTGTAAACGTTGGCTGCGCTGTTTCTTACCTTGCTCTACGTTGACTTTACTAGTTCCAGCTTCACCGTCACCACCTTTTTTTAAATATTTGTTTAGAAAATCTCTAAGGCCTCTATTTTCTTCTTCTCTTCTTCTCTTTTCTTTACTTTTCTGAGCACCGGACTTGGGCTGACCGGACATTTTTAGCGTACTGAACTTCAAATGACAACATCAAATTTTGATCAGTGGCCAAACCATTTTTGTGTTGGGGGTGGGGGGGTTCTTGACCACTATTTCAAGAGCAATTAGGAAGAAAACAATTAAAAGCTTTTATGTAACTCAAATATTACACATTTTTTCCACAAATAGAAAAATCCTATTTTGAAAAATTATTCCATAATTGAATGTGGGCCCAGTTCTTGGCCACCCCCTACCCTGGGCCCGGGACAACAGACCCGTTTGTCCCCCCCTATCGGCGGGCGTGTGCCCCGCCTTGATAGTTTCCACCTGTTTCCCATTACCTTGTGTGTTTATAGTCTGCGTTTCCCTTTGTCCTCTGCCAGTTTGTCTTGTCTTGTTATCAGAGAACCACGCCAGCCACATTATTCCAAATCAGGTTTTTTGATTTTTTTATGTTACGTTTTTTGCTATAGTCTTGCTTAACATTATTTTGATACTTTGTCTTTGTGCGGTATCCTTGTTGGTTTTCCTCGGAAGAGTGATTTTTGGTTCTACAGTTTTTCCTCTCTGCGAGTGATTTTTATTTGTGTACTTTGATTATATATTCCTCTGTAAGAATGACTTTTCTTTGCTACTTTGTTATTAAAATATTTTTCATTTGTACTTTGTCTCGGAGTCGTGCATTTGGGTTCAAGTCCTAGTTCAGTTGTGATACAGGCTCTATGATTTTGAGAAAATACCCACTAAGGGATCTATATGTAACAGGAACTTTGTGCTGTAAAGCTCTGCCCAAAACATTTCCAATTCAGACAGTACAGTTTGTTCAAAGATTGCTGTAATCCACAAGTTTCTGAGGTGAGGGTTAAAATCTGTCACCAAAATTAAAGCACCAGTACTTAAATACAGGTTTCCATTTTCAGCTGGCGCTCTGTACATTTGAGAAGTAAACCCTGTTAATACACGATAATATTAGCAAGCGTTAAATAAACAAACACCATCTGTTCTAAGGATGGTTGCAGAGCTTTTTTTCCATCACTTGTCATGAGACTTCTTTTTTTAATCAAGCAAGTTAACAGATTTAATCGCATGTGGACAGATTTCCTACTGCAAGCCCTCTAAAGAAATCAATTCATTAATCAAAGGGAATCATTATTAATAAGACAAAAATACAGTGACAGGAAGAAAATCTTGGACAGAATATGGGAATCATGGGAGTTGTGGGTGAGTGAGGCGAGCTTTTCACCTGAGCTATGAGGGTATGTGTGCAGCTTCTCCACAGGCCAAAACAGATACTTGGAACAAAATATATATTTAAAGGTTACTTCTTCATGTGCCAAGCAAACTATATCCCCCTAGAGTCAAGTGGATGTTGTTTCTCACAACAACAACCAAAAAAAACCCACTTCAGCCAGGCTTCAAGCAGGCCAAATTCCTCTTGACTTCAGCAACATCACAGCTACAAAATAACAGGGTTCTGTCATTATATTCAGGGTGAACAGTAGGAATACATTTTTAATATAACTGCATAAAAAGAAAGGGAAAAAAAACGTGAACAAAAAGACACATACACATTACTAGATTGTAACAAGTGATTTACTTTCTCCCATACATCTCCCATCTTACACTGGTCTAGAAATGCTCAATTAAGAAGATTAAGCATTACTTTTCCATAATAGTGGCAAAAGATTACATAGTAATGCAAAAATATGCAATCATTTATAACAACGATATCAAGGAAAGCTGAGCTTTTGTTCCTCCACATTATAACTACTTATTTCTGAAAGGGCACAATCTAAACTATAACACATCAAACATTTCCTGATGCAAGAGATTTTGTCTCCACTGTAGATTGAACTTGTTGCATTAGTTGCATCATTTTCTTTTTAGATTTTAAAAACATACCAGCACATGCTTGTGCTGGCAGGCACACCAATGACAAATAACATCAATACAAGTCTCTTGTTATTTTGGACAACCCTGTGTATGTGTGTATGAGAGAGACAGAGAGGGCATTTATGTCTGTGTGTGTGTGTGTGTAGAGCAGATAGGATTGGCCCGTTCCTCCCACAGGGCTGTGCATGGGCGCTGCTGTTCTTCACTGATACATTTCAGTTTCTCTGATCATATTCCACATCCACATCCATGCACACATCCCAGGTCAACGTCATCACTTTCAAATATTTTCCTAAAGAGTATAAATGTTTTCAGTGTTGTTGTATGTATATTGAATATGAGCAACAGAAATGTTGAATTTTCCTGCATTTTCATATTCTCTTGGAAGAGGTTGGCCTCTCATGAGCTGCAATGCAAAATAAAAGACAGAAGAAAACTGATCATAAGCTAACTGAAGGTTGTTGCAGAAGCATATCAGAGTCTGATGAGATACAGGGAATCGGGACTTGCTAGCAATCTTTTTTTGGTGGTGGTGGGGTTTATACTTCACTGAGAGGACGTCTACAATTATAACTCTACCTAATGAGCTAGAGGATTAGCAGTGAGGTTCGTGCTAATGGAGAAGTCATTTTACTCAGACAGTAAGAAACCTCTCCAGGTGGAATTAGCTATCTTCCCAGGCTCTTTTGAAATCCGCTTACATGTATTAAGCTAATGATCCAAATACTGAAATAATTTTCAATCACACACTTGCACTCTAAAACAACACAGCGTGACACAGTTCTCCCTCTCACAAAGTGAATGTAGTAACATTTTCTAAAGTCTGCACTTCTTGCATTTGTCATGTAAAGTGGATTAAGAACATAACACAAAAGTGCTACATTTGAGACAAAAATTAGGTCAAGTTAAGGTTAATTTTAAATCCATCTGAAATCCTTCTGGTTTCAAATCATTTGGATGCATAAATGAAACAGGTTATTTACACATGTACTCAACAATGAGCAGAGAGAGAAGACAGGTAGAAATTGACCCCCCAAAATTAAGCAACAAAATATATTATTTGTAGCTGCTGTTTGTAGCATTTTCTGATTGACAGCCCTATCAGTGGAATGATGCTGTTTGCCTGTGCCTTCCAAAACCATTACATATCACAGTTGAATAACAAATACTTATAATAAAGTAGCATCAGTAGTATTAATACTACTGATTAAGGCAAGGAAAAGATCCTGATTTGGGTTAAAATAAGTACTATGTTAAGGAAAGGGAAACATCATGTTCCTGACAAACAAGAGTCACAATTCCACTGGTCGCTACGGCTTTTTCTCTTGAATGTAAATGTGTTGTTGAATGCAATTATCTTATAGAATGTACATGTTTTGGGTTTTTTTTTAAGAAAAAAGAAGAAGTTATTTCTGACCATATCAAACCCTACCAGACCAAACTCCTTCAGCGCCATGACAGAGCAACCTGAGTTGTGCATTTGTAATACTTTGTTCATACTATAAATTCAGCATTCTTCACTGACTAAAAATCCAATAAGCCTTTCATTTTAAGCTGTGATTAATGAATGGCTAAGGCTCTGATTGTAAAGTAAAACAATCTCTGCATATATATATATATATATATATATATATATATATATATATATATATATATATATGTATACACACAACCACACACACACACACACACACACACACACACACACACACACACACACACACACACACACACACACACACACACACACACACACACACACACACACACACATCTACCCATAAATAACAATGAACAATAAAACTCATCACTGAAGTATTTATGTTTGTTAAGCTAAAGGATCTGAAACTAAAGATGAGTTCAGTTGGTGGACCAGTGTTCAGGTAAGCATCTTCTTTACAATGTCAGAAAATGGTGAAAACTGCTGATCATTGTTTCCCAAAGCTAAGGTGACATCCAAAATTGTTATGGTGAATTCAAACTAACAGTCCACAACCCAAATAGATTTAGATCATAGAAGACAGAAACAAGAAAATTGTCATTTTTAAGAAGCTTGAAAGTGAGAATTTTTAATTTTTTCTTTAAAAAGGACTCAAAATTACTAATTGATTATCAAAGTAGTTGCCAATTAATTTTCTGTCAGTCAACTAACTTATTAATTGAGTAATTGTTGCAGTTGTATACACCAGGGACCCATGATCATCCTGAATAGCTGCTAAAGCTTTGGCACTGTTTCTTTGACATAAGAGAAATAAATATTTCTGGCAAGGAATTAATGAACATTTTGCATGACACTGGTAGTGTCAAATAGAGTCGAATAGATGTACTACCACACAGTCAAACAGTGTGGACAGTTACTGTAATCAGAGATATTGACGGGGTAGGAGACTGCATCTTGCAGTTTTTCTCAAATGATCCTGGACTCAGCCAACAAAAGAGCAGAGTGGTGTTTTGTGAGTCATAAGCCCTCAGGGTGAGTCTGAATCCCTCTCAAAATGACACTGAATATCTAAAACACCAAAAGGCCCAACAAAGTGAGTGTAAGGTCAATTAACTGAAATCAGGATAAGCTGTAAGGGATACTATGAGCAGACGGATTACCTACGGAATCAATGCAGGACAAATAATCTTGTGTTTAATTGGCTTGGACCAGATAAAGCTGATGAAACTGTTCACAACTGTTCACCAAAAAACTTAAGCTGGATGCCTCTGTGGAAATTGAGAGAGCTCATAGTAATGAAAGGACAGTAAAAGGCAGACATCAGTGTTGATCAAACTGTTGCGTTTTAAGGACCAACAGCTAATCCTGGTCAGGGCAAGATCTAACCTGAAGAACACCTCAGTTTACATCTGTGAGAACTTTTCTAAACAAGGGATTAAGAGAAGAGTTGAGCTATTACGCACAATGAAGACCAGAACAGGAGGCGATTATGCTATCATCAGCTACAACAGCCTAATTGTCAGGCCAAGAAGCAGTGACTGAGTCAAGGGAAGTCTCCCAATCAATGATATCAACTCTGTTGGATCATTGGTTGATATGAACTGGAAAAAGCATTGTATTGAACCAATTGAAAAGGGGGTTACGACTAAACCATATGAATGTCAAGAGTTTAAAAAAATTAGGTTGATGAAATTTCGAGATTAATCAATAGTGAATGTATCTATGTAGTTAATGTCTCAGAAACACATTTAGACTACAAAATAACTGACATGGGGACAGCCATACAGGGCTATGACATTCTTAGAAATAAACAATAAACAAGGTAACATTCACATCAAGTTTAGACCAGACATACATGTAACATTACCTAATATAAAGACTCTTTAGCTGGAGGTCCATTTTGCTCACTGTAAACAGATTTTTGTTGGCTGTGTCTATAGGCCCCTAAGTGCAGGTGTGCAATAGAATAATTATGTTCTGTGCTGATGAAGGTAACAGATATCAGTAAATCAATATTTGTCCCTGGTGACTTTAATATAAATCAGCTGTTGGTTTCATGTCCATTGAGGAGTAGTTGAACTTGAACAGCATTGCACTCCTTTGTAATTTAACTCAGATTTAAATAAGTCAACTAAAGTATATTGCAATTATGTTGGGCAAACATCTGCAGCCCGTATTGACCACATGTTTACTAATTAGAGTGAATTACACACTGAAGCAGTATCTCTCCCGCTTAGGTTTAGCAATTATAATATTGTGGCTATAGTAAGAAAGACAATAACCCCCTCGGCCTAAATAACTATGTAAGAGGTCACACAGCATGTTCTGTGAAAATTATTTTGTTAGAGATATAGAGAATGTTTTGTGGAAGCAAATGTTGGCATCATGAGTTGGAAAAAGCCCTGAACTATTTATCTCTATGGCTTATCAACATGTCCCATAAAGAAAATGTATGCTAAGATCCAATAGAGTATCATGGTTTGAGGAAGAACATATTGACTGTATGCATAAAAGAGACAAGCTGAAAAAAGCTGCAATAGAGACTAAAGGAAATTAAAAGTGGCAAATCTACTGTGTAATGAGAAAATAAAGTTAAACAGAAAGAATAAGAAAAAACAACATTATCAAATCAAAATTCAGGAGAGGGAGAATGTTGGTAATAAACTTTGGAAAATCCAGAATGAAATAATAGAGCCGAGGATAATGGTTAATGGTTGACGGAATTTTTTTAACAAAAGCAAAGGATATTTTAAACTATTTCAATAATCATTTTTCAGAGAAAGTTGATAAGTTAAAGGTAGGGTTGGTAATCCTGTTCAGAAGCACTTTTTGTTATACTGGGTGAAATGGGTGAAATGATCCTTCTATTACTTACTGAGAACAACTCTGGACTCCATCGCTCCTTTAAAAAAGAAGGTAATTAAACAACAGAAAACAGCTCCTTGGTATAATTCCCAAACTCGACAATTAAAACAAATTTTACGAAAACTAGAAAGAATATGGCGTTCCACTAAAACCGAAGAATCTCACCTAACCTGGCAAGACAGTCTTAAAACATACAAGAAGGCCCTCCGTAACACCAGAGCTACCTACTATTCATCACTAATAGAGGAGAATAAAAATAGTCCAAGGTTTCTTTTCAGTACTTTGGCTAAACTGACAAAGAGTCATAACACTACTGATCCATGTATTCCTTTAACTCTCAGTAGTGATGACTTCATGAGTTTCTTTAATGATAAAATCTCAACTATTAGGGACACAATTAATCACCTCCTGCCCTCAATAAGTACTGATTTATCATTTAACACTGGAAACTTAGAAACTGCTGTTGAACCTAATATTTATCTAGACTGTTTCTCTCCAGTCGACCTTATAGAACTAACCTCAATGATCACTTCCTCCAAACCATCAACCTGTCTCTTAGACCCGATTCCAACTAGGCTGCTTAAGGAAGTCTTTCCCTCTGTTAGCACTTCATTATTAGACATTATCAATCTGTCTTTAGTGACAGGATATGTGACACAGTCCTTTAAAGTAGCTGTCATTAAACCACTTCTTAAGAAGCCTACTCTTGATTCAGAGGTTTCAGCCAACTATAGGCCCATATCTAACCTCCCCTTTTTCTCTAAGATCCTTGAGAAAGCAGTTGCCAATCAGCTGTGTAACTTCCTAAATAATAACAGCTTATTTGAGGATTTTCAGTCTGGACTTAGAGCTCATCATAGTACAGAAACTGCACTGGTAAAAGTTACAAATGACCTCCTAACTTCATCAGATAATGGACTTCTCTCTGTCCTCGTCCTGTTAGATCTTAGTGCTGCCTTCGACACTATTGATCATCAAATCCTGTTAAAGAGACTTGAACATTTCATTGGTATTAAAGGAACAGCATTAAACTGGTTTAAATCCTATCTGTCAGATAGATTTCAGTTTGTAAATGTTAATGATAAATCCTCCATGCAAACAAAAGTTAGACATGGTGTTCCTCAGGGTTCAGTGCTTGGACCAATACTATTCTCCTTATATATGCTTCCTTTAGGAAATATTATTTGGAAACACTCAATAAATTTTCACTGTTATGCTGATGACACTCAATTATATCTATCAATAAAGCCTAATGAAATCAACCAGTTAACTAAACTACAAATATGTATTAAGGACATAAAGGCCTGGATGACCTGTAACTTCCTGCTGTTAAACTCAGAAAAAACTGAAGTTATTGTGCTTGGCCCTAAACACCTCAGAAACACATTATCCAATGATATAACTACTCTGGATGGCATTACTTTGGCCTCCAGTACTACTGTAAGGAACCTAGGAGTTATATTTGACCAGGATCTGTCCTTTAATTCCCACATAAAACAAATTTCAAGGTCTGCCTATTTTCATCTGCGTAACATTTCTCTCCTGTGGAACCATCTCCCAGATTCGATCCGGAGGGCAGACACCCTCTCTATTTTTAAGAGCAGGCTTAAAACTTTCCTTTTTGATAAAGCTTATAGTTAGCCAGCTCTTAGTTTATGCTGCTATAGGCTTAGACTGCCGGGGGACTCCTACCTCCATGATGCACTGAGCCCCTCTCTCCTCTTCTCTCTCTCTCTCTATCCATCCATCTATATCCATTAACATTCATGTACTATTAATGCATTCAATAACCTACACTTCTTCCCCGGAGTTGTCTGTGCTTTCTCGTCTCACAGGCAATCTGGGCTTGTAAACGTCCGGATGACAGATTCCAGTCCCGGACCCTCTAGTTTCAATGTTTATTTTCTATGTGCTTCTCTCTCTCTCCTATTCTTCCTCTCTCTCCCCCCTACCCCAACCGGTCGAGGCAGATGGCCGCCCACTTTGAGCCTGGTTCTGCCTGAGGTTTCTTCCTGTTAAAAGGGAGTTTTTTCTTGCCATTGTCGCTAAGTGCTTGCTCATGTGGGAATGTTGGGTCTCTTTAAAATTAAAACCTGAAGAGTTCGGTTTAGAACCTGCTCTATGTGTAAAGTGCCTTGAGATAACTTTGTTGTGATTTGGCGCTATACAAATAAAGATTGATTGATTGAGATTGATTGAGAGAGAGAGGTATCAATACATTATGTCTTTAGAAAAAGGAACGGAAAAATCAGACCTCTGTGGCAGCCACAGGACTGATAAAACTCCGACAAATCCATGCTCTTCGCACCGAAAAGCAAAAACCAATCAGATGCCTTCATGTCTAGTTCTGCATCCGCCCCCCTCTCTCCCTGCCTACTTCGCCCGTGCACAGTCTTCATCTGTCACTGTTGCCGGTTTGTGGGGGCGTGGCTTGGACGGACTCACTGACGGGAGGGGGAGCAGCGCCTTAGAGGAGGCAGGAGGAGGTGCTATTTTCAAATCTTGCTAGCTCTCTTGCTAGCTTTCCAACATTACCAACCCTACCTTTAAGAAAGGAGATAGGCTACCCTAGTGGCAGTGGCATTTCATTTCAAATAGTATCTGATTCTGTTGTGGGGAACAAACTATGTATTTTTGAGTTTCAACCTATAGAATTTGGAAAAGCGGAAAAACTACTTGCTTCGCTAAAACATGATAAACCAGCTGGTATTGATAATCTGAATGGATAGTTATTTAAATTTGTTTTGAATATAATCTAATTGCCAACATGTCATTTTTTTCAACTTGAGTCTGAAGAAGGGGTTATTCCCCCAGGTTTGGAAAATCTGCAAAGGTTGCCCTCTTCTCAAAAACAAACAGGAAAGTTTCTCAGCTGCCAATAGCAGACCCATTTGTATTCTTCCAGTTTTGAGCAAGCTAATGAAAAATGTTCTTGAACAGAATACTACACTATTTTCACTTAGTGAATTAAACTCTTATTTCCAGCATGCCTATATGGCAGTTCACTCTGTGTGCACAGCACTGACAGAGATGATTAACAAATGGTTATCTTATACTGACAAGAAAATGATGGTCAGAACTGTATTATTTTTTTATTTTATTTGGTGCAGCATTTCATATTGTAGACCATAGGTTGTTATTATTAACTAAACTAACTGCATATATATAAGTCCAACAGCAATCAATGGGGTGAATAGCTACTTCTCAAATAGGATGCGGTCTCATTCTTAATGATAGTTTTTCCTCCCCTGAATGCTTGCGGTGCAGCATTTCCCAGAGGAGGTGTTTTGGGCCATTACTGTTTTCAGTAGTAACAAGTGATGACCACCAATTCCTTATGTTCTGAATAAAGGCAGTGTCACTTTGTTTGCAGATGATACAACTATTTTGCAAATAACATAACTGAATAAAGGAACACGCTCTTAACTGAAATTATTATTGGATATATGAGAACAGACAGTTTTGAATGTATCAAAAACCAAAAGTATGATGTTCAGGGCCAAACATGCCACTAATCATGATGATAAGCTGTGCCTATCACTCCGGCTCATTTATCAAAAAAGTTCAGCAGGCCAATTTGCTTCGTGTTACTCTTGATAGACAGCCATTATGGGAGAAATATTTTGAAAATATTCTTAAGAAAATGGGTAGAGGAATCTCATGCATCAGAAGATGCTCCTTTTTTCTTACCCCTGCCTATAGAGTGCTAATGACACAGGTGCTAGTTTTATCTCACCTTGACCATTGCTCAACAGTGTGAGGCAGAGTACAGAAAGAGTGCATGCCAGTCTCTCATGGCTCAGAGTAGAGGGTGGCATGCAATCTAAAGGGTTTCTTTAGGAATATCTGTTATGATAAACAACCAAATTGTCTGTACTCACTAATAAATTATGCGAGAGATCGACATAATCACACTACCAGGCAGGTGATCTAGTTTAAAAAAACCAGAACAGATGTGTTGTGTAGATCTGTAATGTATAGGGCTTTCACCAGAGCTGTTAACTTTTCATAAAACCTTGGAGTGAGATTTGAGTTGGGTGGGCCCCCAATCTTTTTACCAGAGTAGATGTCATTTACTGTATTCTGGTGCTTTTTAACAGGTGTTTTGACACTTTGATCTGACTATACTGTGAGAAAAATGATGGCTACATTTTATAATTACATCCAGGGGAAGTGTTTGGTCCCAGATCACATATTAGAAGATATTAAAAAGCTAAAAGTATAGAAATCCATATGTCTCAACTGTGACATATGGATTCATTTAATGATTGGAGTAATATACAAGTGAGATAGTCATTCGCAAATTCTGATATTTTTTTGGGTGGTCTATGCCTTTACAGATGAATGATGAATGTAAGGGTCCATTGTTGGTTTACAGTTTGAAAGTGAGCATAGCATAAGATGGTTTACCTGGGTACAGTATGATATTAAGTTATCACATTTTCAAATAAGTGTTTCAGTGAAATGTTTCCCATTGACAAATTATTCTAAACTGTCAAATCCCTTTCATCACTTACCACAACAAAGGATCTCTGCACTGTCTCTGTATCCTGCATCTGTCTCTGACTCACTCTCATGCAACTATGTCAGGAGAGGTGGTGGAGTAATAATTATTTAGTGAGCAGTATCTTTTCTTACACATTTATAATCACTGAATGTAACTGACTGTAAAATACCAGTCTGTGAAATTGGAAATTTACCCAAAGCCCTCAGCAGCAGGCCAAAGATTGCTCCTCAAAAAATAGAATATTTGTCAGTTTTATGAACCGGTTTATAAATGAGGCTATAAATGGGTCAGGCTTTTATTAGTCAGCTCCTGTCCATAAGAGACCTGAACAACCACGATGGAATGCAATTTTATGTGATTAGTTTTGTAGGCCTACTTGACTTTTACATAATCTGCATTGATTCAACCAATAATTGATTCTCAATAACTGCTTAATTCCATTCAGTTTCATTAAAGGCTTGAACCTATCCCAGCATGCATGGGTGAAAAGCAGAAATAAACACCTGGAAAAGACAGCAGGCTTTAAATAAGTACACCATTAGCTTTGTATCCTCAGTGTCAGTCAAAACATTGGAGAAGTTTGTACAATACTGTATTGTTATCTTTAAGTAACTTGCTGTTTTATTCCCCTCTTCTTGACAAAACAACAGGCCTGTAGCGAGGAAGTCACAGAATGACCATACGTACACTCCAAATAACTCACAAAGCATCATTACACTGTGCTGCCTATTTCCTTTTATGTTATATTGAAATCCAAACCCCGACTGATGTGAGGTTTGCCTGTACTGTATATTTGTTATTCTTCAATTTATATGCAAATCCATAAAAATTCCGCAAAAGCCCACCTTATTGGTGACATTTTGGTTTCCACAGTAACCTGTCTTTGAGCAATAATTAGACAAAACATCCCTGTGTCTGTGCATATCTCCCTTTAACATACTGGGTGACAACATCACCATGACAACAGGACAAGGTGGCACTCGACAAGCTCAGAAAATTGCTCTGGACACAGAAAGGTTTTTCCCTCAGGCGCTCAAGTATTTCTTATGCAAATGGTTCCATGTGAATGTGGCCTCATTGTGGTAATACTTGTAAAACACACACATATTAAGACAGTAGTTTACTGTAACAGAGGTGAATGTTTTTTTAAGGACATAACAGCTTTTTTATTTTGTTGTATGTTGTTTGATGTGAAGTTGCTACAAAGGAGGCATCTGCTATGTCTTGTCTCTTGTAAGGTAGGCAAGGCTCCATGAGGGCAGAGATGAAAGTCTACAGTTAAAGGATATAATGTGAAATAAAGTGAATAAGCAATAATATCTATCTATCTATCTATCTATCTATCTATCTATCTATCTATCTATCTATCTATCTATCTATCTATCTATCTATCTATCTATCTATCTATCTATCTATCTATCTATCTATCTATCTATCTATCTATACAGTACCAGTCAAATGTTTGGACACACTTTCTCATTCAAATGAATGGGAAAGTGTGTCCAAATTTTTGACTCGTACTGTATATATACGGGTATATATGAGATGAAAGTCTACAGTTAAAGGATATAATGTGAAATAAAGTGAATAAGCAATAATATCTATCTATCTATCTATCTATCTATCTATCTATCTATCTATCTATCTATCTATCTATCTATCTATCTATCTATCTATCTATCTATCTATCTATCTATCTATCTATCTATCTATCTATCTATCTATCTATCTATCTATACAGTACCAGTCAAATGTTTGGACACACTTTCTCATTCAAATGAATGGGAAAGTGTGTCCAAATTTTTGACTCGTACTGTATATATACGGGTATATATGTATATGTATCATACATATACAGTATATGTATCATACATATACATATATACCCGTATATATACAGTACCAGTGAATGATCATATACACATATACATACATAATGTACTGTATGTATATGTGTATATGATCATTCATAGTTGAATTCATGCCACTGAGCAAGTGTTTCCTTGTTTTTGTTTTCCACGTCATTGTTTTTAACCTTCTCTGTCCTGATTCACTTTTGTGTATCTAAATTTTTTAGATCATTTCTTTGCAAAAACACTGGCTTCAACAAACTAAAGATAACTGTGTTCCTAATGTCCCTTTTAGCTTCTTACCTCAAACCCCTCACCTGTCTCTTTTTCCACAGTTTATTCATTTTATATGATCCCAGGAATTTTCCAGTATGACCAAGTAAAGATGTAAATAATTGATTGGTTGAGTGGATTTTCTTGCTGGGGTGCGGAGAGGGGTCTCAAAGTACAACATCACTGTATGTCATGCATACTGTTTTTCCAGACAGATCCTTAACACATATGCACTTGCTCTATTGACTTCAGTTTTGTATTGTCAAGTGAAAATGTCCATACTGAAAATGAATGACAAAAATGATTCTTCTTTCTGAATTTAATACTGCTGTTTTTTTGGACTACACACACTCATTAGTTGTATAAGCTGTACCCAATTTAGGTTAAAAAACAAAAAAACAAACGTACGTACTTGTCAGTGTCTGCCTTTACTCAGCAGATCTGTTGCTGGTGCACAACTTTATACTGTAGCTCATTTGTTGTCTTCAATAAACAGACTATTAATGAAATATATTATTATGTAATCTAAATTTATGATTATATATAATATATATCCTTCTGTCTGCCTGTCTCTTATTGATGCAAACTGAACAGGTGTTGTTAGCAGTTTTTGTATCTCCCCCAGAGGAAAGGAAATGCATCAATGACATAATGTGCTATTTTTCCAGTAATATTTCAAACATGTCATCTTTTGCTGTTTCTCCAAGACAGTGATCAAGAGTTATGCCATTCAGTGTTGCTGCAGCATTATCTATCTGCATTATATAACTGTATTGTTGACTGAAAAGAGAAAAATACATCAAGGTAGGGGATTTATCTTTCTGAATAATCTCCCTGTTGCTTTACAGTGATGGAAGCAAGAAAAAAGCTTTGTTCCTGCTGGTGTTATCAAGAGGAGGCACTGTTTATAATTTCTGAGGTGGTTCAGTAAGTCTGAGATTCACTTTGTGAGCCAAATGACTTCTATAAATCAAGATTGTGGTGTCATGTGGCTAATCTTCTTGCCATATTGTTGCAGATACTCCGCCAAAGAAAAATGATGACCAGTGCAACATAATCAATTCATGATATCTGTCTCCCAGAGGGTCCTTGTTGCCTTTAACTACTGTCAGACTGGCAAGTTGGCAACATCTACTGACTGCCTCTGCCTCTCATCATTTTAACCATCCAGGAGCCCTGAGTAAAGACAATTGTGAATGATGCTTACAGGGTCTGTCAAAGGGAGCTTTTATTGACAGTTTAGTCATAGAGTTACCCACTGGAAGGAAGTTAGATAAGCATAATATGTTGATAATTGTACAGTTATTGTAGCAAGTAATAATGCGCCTAAGAATTAACTTTTCAATTGTCAAGTTTCTGATGTAATACATTTAATTAGTATTATTTTATTATTATCCTCCTAAACGTTTATATTGTTGCAAATGTTTTTCTAGAAATAAATTGTATTCCCTAAAAATCTATGTGAATACTCTTTTAGCCTGCATTGGAAAGCACACTGCTGAGTTGAACACACTCAAGCTTGTTCATGACAACTGCTGTTACAGAAAAACCTGCTATAAAAAGTATTCAAATTATATGTTTTTTTCCCTCGTGTCAAGTGCAATTCTCAATTTCATTTTAAAAGTAAACATACTTTTTGGTGTGCATTATCTCCTCCTTGGCCCACCTGCAGCGTGGGGAACAATATGTATACTGTGCAATCATGTAATACTATCATCCTCTCAGTGGGGGCGCTTTTCACCCTCTGTTGAATCACAGTATTGCTGCACACATGGTTGCACCATTAATTTAAGTCCATTCCACTGCAATGAAAGAACACTTTGGGTAAAGTTGTAATGTGTAAAGAATATATATTTATATATATATACACAAAACCTTTTTAGGAATAATTGTGATCACTTTATTGTTGCCAGCAAAATTCTTCTTTAATGACATTATGGACCAAAAGAGAAATTGATAATCAACAATCTATTTGCAGCGGTAGCCATCATGTGCCTATACTTTTTAAAACAATTGCTGATGTATAGATTATTTTAATTGTATTTTAATTGTATTTTAAATTGTAGTATGATATTACAAAAAAAACGTATGTGACAGACCTGTCATTGTCCCTTCTAAAAGCTTGCAAGACTAAGAATAGTATGGTAAATTTAACAGTTTCTGGGGTTATGGCATTAGGTTTATTTAGAGACTGCACCATCTGTATGAGTTAGTGACATCAGTGAACATGTGTATTTTTCCTTTCAACACACTGGCACACATAGCTGAAAGCAGTTTATCAATAGAATATATAAATCAACACTATCTTACCCTGAAACGTTAAAGAGAGTTATATTTATATTTATCTATTGGAGACAATTCTGCCTTTCCTCCTATTTTACTTCCACAATGAAAATTAGCTGTATTTCCTGGACAAAAGCCAGAGAAGTAATTAACCCCACCCCGACTCTAAAGCCTTACTCAAAGTGCTCTCAAAGTGCTGTAGGGTGTATTTTAAGTTTGAAAAGTAAAACGTCTCTGTGGAAAAACACCTGTGCCTAGCCTAACATTTGCTAAGGCTTATTTCTATTCTGAATATACTGTCGAATTCTCCAAACACGTATGCAGGAAGTATGAATAATTGATGCCTCTTTGTCTTTTACTGTCCCTTTTCCCTCCATTCCCTCATTCATTGTGCTCTGCAATCTTCTCAAGTTACCGACAGCTGTGAAGAACCAAGGTAGTCTGTACTATGGTCTTTCATTCCCTTCTTCCTTCCTCATGAAAGGTCATAACATTTTCAAGTACAAAGTGCATCTCATCTTCTGTGGGTGTTAAGGGTGTGCAGTTCTTTGGAGGGACTTTGTCTATCCTGTATGACATCATCATGCAGCTTTACAGGGAACTGGAGCAATGACAGAACATGAATCATTCATGCGACAACAGCTCTGCTCTGCATGTGTGTTTTGCATCGGCAGTTTCATAAACACATGCCTTTCTACTGTACATAATGTGATGATGAGACTTGCAGTGAAAGTGATGATTAAACTTAAATTTAGAGACTTCAGTGACCTTTTACACCACTGAGTTTCTTAAATTGATTCTCTCTTATCTGTTTGACCACAACTCTTACCGTTACTTTCTGCAGAGAAGGGTCCCACTTCTGAGCAGGTAAGGTGTGTAGTTGTTGCTGAGAGAAAAAATCATTAAAAATTGATAACAACATGGAATACAAACAGATCATATAAAATATAAATGCTAGACATCTAAGACAGAAGTAATAATGTAAACAAACTGACCTTTATGATTGCCTATGTATGACAGTGACACCAGATGCAGAGACGCTGTTTCAGTAAATATAAAAATATTGGTGATATACAATAAAAACAAATGCTGCAGGCTGTTGAACAGAATAAAGCTACTTCATATTATTTAAAAAATATATACACTTAGGCTATATATACAGTATTTACCAACAGAGTGTTTGATGCCATTCTTTAGCCTTCTAATTGTCATTATGCAGACCTGACTGGTCACACTGTTTTTATTATTTACTGGTGCAATAAGCCTCTTGTGGTTTTATAACATTGTCCAACATTATAGATTCTTATGATTATATGAATGTACTTAGTCATTTTCATAATTATGTTTGTATTTTTATCTGGTTATTATAAATAAACTGACTTGACACTTACTACTTACTACTTAATGTGACCATTTGTGTGTGATATCACAACAGAAGAATTCATTACTAAACTTTTCTTTTACATTAATTAATATTGATGATTGAATATTATTTTTATTAAGATTCATAGAACATTATACACAATAGTGCATGTATTATGCTTTACACTGAGCCTTTTTTTATTTTTTATAGGCAGCTTACAGATGTGCTGAAGCTGGAAACAGAAATGCAAAAGAGAGCTGGGAACCTCCCTTGAAGGCTGTTTACTTGTACAGAACTTACAAAGGAACCAGTGCTGCAGTGCCACTAATTGACAACCCTTCAGCTTATCTGGCTTGAAGATAAGATGTGCATGCCTGAATATACGGTATGAAGGTTGTTTTCAGATTTAGAAGTTAAACCCTACTCCCATCATGAAATGCTTTGGTTCATACTTCCTTGTCTGCAAAATTATTTTCTGAATCGCCACCAGAACATGCCTACCCTTTCTTAAAAATTCACAATTTATTGTTGTATAAATTGGCATAACTGGGTTCTCGGAGGGTTATGTTTGGGATGGAAGCTTCGGATTCACAAACCCGCAGACAGACAAAGTGACAGGCGGACGCTTTTTCATTCTCACATTAAATCCCATTGTAATGTGTGCATCACTGTGCGATGCCACACAAGCTTATCTAGTCAGCACACTCCTAACAACCTTGGATGCTAACAAAGCAAGCCGCTGGGCAATGGGGAAATGGCAACATGATCACAAATATGCCACCTCCTCCCCGAGTGCATAATAATCTACAGTGAGTTTCACAAACATAACTGCTTTTTTAGTGGAGTAGAAACTGTCCCTCCAAGCATTTTATTGGATTGGCGGAGAGGCAGTGTAAAGTAAGTTAAAAAAAAAAAGATCTGAAATAATTGTATGCTTATATTTCAGCCTTTGAAATCATGAAAAATATACACATTTAAAAACTCTACAACCATCATGTCCTTGAGCATGACTCACAGCAGATGGATATTTCAGCAGCAACACAAGAGGAAAAAAACATATTACATAGATAATGCAATCCATTTGCCATGGCATCATTGTCAGCAACCAAACAGTGAGATCAGCAGTAAAGGAAGGTAATGGTGTGTTGTTGCAGTAGATATTCCACTCATTCATGATCCATAGACCTCGGAACATTTACCATGAAATTATTTCACACACTCTCCAAAGGATTAAAGATAGCCATAAAATAATACCCAATAATATATCATGTCTGACAGGAGTCTAAATGATTAATTTCATCTCATGTATTAAATCATGAACAATCTTTAATTCATGACTTGGGATGCTACAGAGGCTAACAGCAAAAAATAGAGCACATTATGTATAACTACTAAGGAATACTTTCCTTGTTATATATCAAAGGAGCAGCAAGAAAACTATGAGTAGGAAAGTTTCCAAACCAGTGTATCAGGTTAACAAGGCAAAAGGCTTGGATGTCATTTCCAATAAGACGTTTAACTCCAAAAGAATTGTCCTATTTTTAGTGTCCTTGATTGAAATCGCTAAAGTAATTGTGAGCATGTCCTCACAAAAATCATCATGTAAAGTGGGGTGCTCATTTAAATGTAATCATTCTCAATCTTGTGCTCTGCATTTGAAAGGCAATCTGACACAACCGGTTTTAGATAGCACATCTGATTGTCACATTCAACAAGATTTTTCTCCACCTCTAAAATCTATTTAGATAGAGTTTGAATAATACCCCCTTTCCAATTGAGTACATTTTTGTTGATGTGAGGATAATGATAGTGAGCAGGATGAAGAGTCAAAAGAAATGATATGGTGATTGCTACTGTGATTATATTGCACTGGATGAAAAGATGCTTGAAAAAGTTAGAGGTGGTGAAGACAAATCTCTCCCAGGACTAGAATGAACAGAAGGAAAACTTGTCTTGGCTCATAAAACTATAAAAAGTTATATCCTTGTCCTGATTCACTGAACCCTTTACAGTACAGACAATGAATATGAGTTTGACTAAAATTGACATACAGTCTCATTTGTGCTATGACACTCATGAAAAGACATTTTATTCTTATTTTTCTTCTTTCAACATATCTCATGTACAGAGCCAAACCAGCAATAAAGTGATACTACTTACAAAGCCTGATAAATATTGTTCCTCTGGGCTGTAGATGCCCATTGTCCAAAAGTTTACAGAGCTTTGCTAGCTTTGTGCTATGTATCACAACTTCTTGACTTTGTACTGAAATTCTCTGGGAAATAAATAACGCAGAACAAAGGCAAGATGTAGCACAATCAACTAGCAAAGCCCTGTGAACAAAATTACATTCCTGCACATGCACAGGGGCGTCTGCCTCACACAAAACTACTCTCCTGACTGATTTCTATTATTAGTCTTTGTAGCTGTTTCTAAACAAACTACTATAGTCTTTGGGACAAAGTAAAATGGCACCCAGTGTCACGAATTGCAGAGCAGAGGCCTTTACTACAAAGCTGGATTAACATACCCGGGATATCTCTCCATTACTTGGGTTGATTTACCCAGGCATTCGCAATCCTGATAAGCGGTATTACGAAGCTGGTTATCAACTCTGTAATTGAACCCAGGGTTTTCCAATCTTGATCACTGCATGCTCACATAAAAGGGGTGGTGTTTGGAGCGTCTGACCAATCGCAAACATAGAGAAACCCTGCAGAGCAGCCTACTTTACCATGGAGGAGCAGACAATTATTCTTCACAAATATGAAGAATTCAAACACATCATCAAAAACTGCAGTTTAAAAAAGACAGGAGGAGGGCCTCCTTCTCAGGAGAATACTCCTGCAGAGGAGCTTGCCCTCTCCAACAATGAGGGTCACCCCTTGATGGAGGGGGGGGGGGGGGGGGGGGGGGGGTGACATCAGACCCCGGTGGAGGTAGCAGCACTCACAGCACCTCATTTGTTCAGGGTATGTTTCAGTGAGTCCATGTTAAAACACTGGGTTGCTTATAAAACACAAATATCCAATATACCATTTACTTTGGGAGTAAGTAGCCTAAGCTAACATGCATTTTCTCTACAGTTGACATATGGCTCCATCAGTTGACAAATGTAGCGCAGTCCATCCGATGAAAATCTGTACCTTTCGTATAGGATGTCATCGGGGACATAAAAAGGATTGCATCCATCCCTACAAACTCTTTCTCTCCTAAGCGCTCCTTTCATGATCCACACACCAATGTCGACGGGATCTTCTAAGAATAGGCAGGCCATTTTCCAAGAGAACTGATTTGTCAGGAGGCGGTGCTTTTATACTCGTTGATGTCTTATCCAGAACATAACCTGCTCCGGAGCAGGTTAGCCGTTCAGCATAAGTTACCATGGTGATTTACCCCTTTAAGAAGTGAACCAGCATCGTAGGACAGAAAACCCAGGGTCAACCCTGAAGTTACCTCGATAAGAGAAAATCCAGCTTCGTAGTAGAGGCCTCTGGTGGACTCAAATGCAGAGACTGCAGGCTGACAGAGGCTGAAAAAGTATTTTATTCTGGCCTGAGGAGGCAAAACAAAAAGTGGCAAAGAAGCACAAAAGGTAGCAGGACAAGACTCAAACAAACCAGGGTAAACTGAACCAAAACAGGATGAGAATTAACAGATGCAAATAAACACAGGGGCAAATCAACTAAGAGGATCGAACAGAGACTGAACAGAAGACCAAAACCTATATACACAAGGAGTTATTATAAACAGGACACAGGTGAAACACATGAGGAAATCAACTAAGGTGGGAAAACACAGGAAGTAAAAAATAACCACACACACAAGGAGAAAATCTTTCAAAATAAGAAAGGAACTAAAACACAACAGAAACTACAGACAGGATGTGACACCCAGTGCTGCAGTGTGGCTCTCTGATATGTTCCAATAGTTTTTGGACAACAACAGAACTCTATGGCACAGATTAATAAGCTATATCAGGCTTTGGATACACACACAATACTTCTTAATAGGATGAGTTCATTGTTAGTTTGGCTATGCACATTACATTTGTTGACAATAAGGAAAATACGTTAAAAATCTCCAGCCTTACCCTTTATCTCATTTTTAAGAACATGGATTTCTCAGAAGCGATTCATTCTTCTTGTAACAATTGTAACATTGCGTGAGGTGTTCCTCCTTTTTAAGGCAGCATGAGAGATCATGCATTGTAAAATGTATCTTTGAGATGCCTTTGTAATTTGTAATTTTGCTGGTTATTGCAACTGGTTAAGTGGTTATGCATAAACAAATATTATAGGTTTTATTTTATTTATAAAGGTTATTTGAATGCTACAGTTATGTGATTTATTTGCACATACTATTGAATTGTTGCTTTTTATCTAGAGGCAATGTTTTTGATACTCTTCTGACCCAGCTTATAGAGTCAAAAAGGTGATTGCAAGGCCCATTCAGAGTAACTCTGTCCATGTTTATCATGACTGTGCCATTTGATAATGAAATGGCTCTTGACTGCTGTTCCATTCTCAACAGATGTGAATGACCCTTATGTCACAAAAGAGCGATTAATTAAAAAAAAGGAAAATACTAAGATATTCTTCTCATGAGAATATTAACTTCTGCAGCCCTGTCCCCTCCTTCCTGTCCACTGCATTCTCGTGTGTTTGACTCATAGGCTAAAGCTTTGGAATTTTGAGTCAGTTCATGACAGAGCCAAGAGACTACAAAACTTTATTATTCTGTCCCAAAGCACCATGGGTTGGGTGTAGTGATGACCTCATTATGTTAAGAGAGCAGTACAACCCAGTCCAGGGACATTTTCTGATTACAGTCCCTGGAGTGCCTGGCCTCAGGGTGGAGGGGGGGCCCAGTTGGACACTGAGGTGGAATGTGAATTTGTGTTTTAAACAGATGGGGTTTTATGTAAGCCAAGTGTATAGTTATTTGGGCATATGTGTATATGCACACTTATAGCATAGTGCACACACATTGGATGAACAGCGGGTATGTTAAAATCGCATGGGAAATCTCAGTGTGAAGTTATGTGGCTTTATGAGCAACAATTAGCTTGTCATCATCTATTGCTTTATAGTGTTTACCTTGATCTAAATATAATACAGTAGCTGACAACTCCTCAAACTCAAAGATAAGTGTATTCCTTCTGTAGCCTCACTCCAGATGGATCAAGCCAGTGAACCAGTTACTGAAATGCTGGGATACACTGTGAGACAACTCAACACAAACTCCATAGTCACGGTCCTATCTGTCTTTCTAACATGTTGTGCTGGGTTGCTGCCATGCACTAAAAACACAAGCAGATGGGGAACAATGGGCTGCTGTTCTTGCATGGTCTATTTGTCTCCCAAGACAAAGAAATGTTGGGACTAAGGACAATACACACAACTGGGTGTCACAATGTTTACTTGCGGAGAAATGATTCATCATTAGAGATCATCACTTTCAGACTGCCCTGGCTTCAATTTTTTCTTTTATCAAAATGTTTAAGTCTCCACTTTAAAAAGTCTACACCTGTTTCATGTAATCTGGAATAGGAGATAGTGTTGTAACATTATTAATCTGAGAATTCATCTACCACAGCTGCATAGCATCAAAGGTCCATGTAATTCAGCAGTGTCTTACTGACCTGATGTGTTGTAATCCAATTTCCTTGGGAGAAATAACTTCTGGCTTTCAGTTATTACCTACTCATTTCAGACTGTAATTGTCCTGAAATTCAACAGACTAAGCCTGGAAATAACTTAATGTGTCTCCTATCTAAGCCTGTCCTGTTAGCTGATACAGTGATTTATGGAGGAGAAATTAATAGGGTTCTCTACCACAAGTGATTATTATAGTGATTATAAATATACTGTATGAATAAGTAGCCCTATGTAATGGTTAAAAAATTCTAAAAGTCATCATGCATTGTGAAAAAAATACATTTATGCATTTCTGTAAGAAGGAAAGTTTATGTTTTTAGCTATACAATTGTTAAAAAAAACATTTATAGTAGGTGTCTCCTAATTAATATTAATTCTCTTTAATTCATATCTAATTGGACTTAGTTGGGTGTATTACAGTTTATTATATGATAAAGGCTTTGACACATGACCATTTACTTACAGGTCAGGAAGTGCTATGTATGTGCTATGAAATTTTCTTTCAGCAATACTATTTTGTTCTTAACCTTGAATAAGTGCTCTGTGCTCCATAGCTCAGGGCAATATTCACAAAAGAACTAGCAGTGAAAGTTCCTAGTTAAGAGTTTAGTCTTAAGTTCACCAAGTAATTCACCAAGCCTCCACTTTACTAATGAATGGAGAAATAAACAGCATGGTATCACAGAGTTGGTACTGAGGTGAGTTCAACTATTACAGGGTCTTTTCCAGAAGAGAGGTAACAATGAAGCAGGAGATTGACAGACAGGTTGGTTCAGCATCCATGGTCATCCAGGCACACTACTGAAATATCAAGGTAAAGAGGGAGCTGAGCCTAAAGGCATACCTTATGATCATATCAATTCAAACATTATTTATGGTCATGAGCTCAGGGCAGAGGCCAAAATGAGTTTCCTTCATAGTGCATCTAAGGGCACCCTGAGGGACAGGGTGAGCAGCATAGATATGAAGCTGGCCTATACCTCTTTCTCATTAAGTTGCGAAGCCCAGTTGAGGTTATTCAGACATCTGATTAGGATACTTCCCTGTAGACATATTTTGGGCATGCCCAATTAGGAGAAAACCCTGGGGCAGACCCAGAACATGCATGCTTTAGTACATATCCCATCTGACATATAAAGCTTTGGGATTGCTGAATAAGAGCTGGAGGATGTGGCGGACTATCTTGCACAGTCTGCTGTCACTATGACCAAGACCTAGATGAGCAGTGGAAAACGAAGGGATGGATGGACATGCATGGGTTAATGTATTAATTTGGAGCAATTTACTGTCGGCTGTGATGTTCCTGAGACAGTTTTTGGTGGTATAAGGTGCCTGCAAGCACTGTGCTGCAGCTAGTTGGGAGGAAGGTTAGTTAATCTGGTCCAACCAAAACTCCAACATTCTTTTATGTGCTTTGGATGTAGCAGGAAAACACAGACCTATCACAAGTTACAGAAAAAAATAACATGTTTTTAGGACTTTCTTTGTGGTTATACACAAGGCTATTAATTCCATTGTATAAAATAATTCTAATGTTTGAAGGAATATTTAGCAAGTCTGTGATCATTGGCGCAAGAGGGACAGAAATTACCAAATGTAATTTTTCTTTCATTCTTACAGAGAAAATAACTCACAGTTGTGCTTCTGTTTCACTGATTAAGCCATGTTTTATAAGTGTAGGTAATAAAAACAAACATGTTTATAGTAAGCATATTGATGTCTGAGTTTTATTGTTTTGTAGAGTAGATAGACCATGTCACTGTACTGTGCTGTATCATCTGACAGAGCATCAAATGTTTACCTGCTGCTCCTGTCCACTTGCATCTTCTTCCGCTTCACACAGCTGCAGCTGCATGCTCTCCTTTCTCAGGATTGCTACATCAGTTGCTTGTGCAATTGAAAGGCTTTCTCCGTAGCTAATTAAGTCGTGCGTAGAAGCGTCTTTTGGCTCAGAGAAGATGGCCATTATTATTCCTGCAGTGTCATTGTTTTTGTATTCAAAGCAATGCTGAAAAGTAAAAGTAACAAAGTACATTACCTTTAGTTAGGTAGCAGGAGACCTCAAAACATGCAGACTGTAAAAGTGTAGGTGAGATGAAGTGATGGGCGAGTAGGTCAAATTACAATAAATGGATACATATTTAACTTCATATAGACTTCATTTATTCTAACTTGTAGAATTCTTAGGGATCTGTTTGCAGTAGTACTGCTGAGTAAGTGATATTAACTTGATTATTCACTTTTTATTGTGTTTCTCAGGAATAGAAGGAGTAGGGAATCCCATACTCATCAGGCTCATCTCATATTCTTTGTTTTGCCCCTTGCAATAGGCCTTTTCACAACATTTTTGACATATCAAAGCAAAAGAGACACAAAGGTAAACAATACAATGAATTATGGCTAAATTCCATGTAGCCGCTTCAGTTTCAGGCTCGCTGCCACACTGCCATGACTTATAATCAAAGTCAAAGTGTCTGCTGACAGATTCATTCAGTCCAGACCTGACAGCTAACAACATTTCCATCCTAAACCTGTCTTGAGTCTGATGTCACTGTTTTAGAGCAATCCCACCCAACTCTCAACTTTTCCAAGGGATAAATGCCACTGTTCCATCAGATAAATCATATTTATCTTGACTCCTGACAAGATGTTCAAACACTTCTGGACCAGATACAGAAAATGTAACATATGTAATGACATGCTGAGTGTTGCTGCCAGAAAAATCAATACCATCTCTGCCCCTTAATACTACATTTTGTTTACTACTATGACTGCAGGAGTTGCTGAGATAGCATTTGCCATTAATGTTGCTGGTGTATACTTAAACCCATACTCAAGTAATGTCTGCTGTCAAAGACCTATTGGTAGAAAGCCTCTCATGCTCGTGACTTTCTTTGTCTTTTTTAAAATAGTGAAATAGTGATATTTTTCATGTAAACGTAATAATAATAAATGTGTGGAATAGTATTAAATATTAGATTGTGATCCAGTTAAAGACACCATGTTCTGCTTGTAAACAAAGAAGGGTGCAGATGAAAAGATTAATAAAAAATAAAACTAAAAACTAAATCTTGCTGCATGCTATTGAAAAACACTTAATGATTTCTGTCGAAATAGAGCATAAAACACCAAACCCAATTTAAAAGTGCTGAACTTGGGCTTTTACCCAGTTGCTTAAACTGATTGGTGTTGCTTTTATTTTTCACAATGTCAGTGACTGAATACACTTGACAAAATTTTGTGAAGTATGCAGCAGAGAAAATGATTGTCTCAGTAGTTTTTTTCAGTGATAGACAGATTTATTTTCAACCAGCCTGTACAGAATGCATCTCTGCACTGACTCCATAGTGCTTTTAAAAAAAATTGTATATTCCCTCTTAACTTTGTATGCAATAATATTAAAAACAAACAAAAAAAACATCAAATCAACATCAAATATTGATCCAACTCAAGCTTCTATAAAAAAAATTGCACTTATCACGTCTGTTATATTGAGTTGTTCGTTTATATTTTGTCCTTTTCAAGCTTGGACCTATTTTTTTTTTTATCTCTACAGTAAATACACTCCTCCTGACTGTAGTTTTGCTGTAATATACTCTCTTTGTAACAAAGATATATTGTTATTATGACTATTACTACAGTTGAAATTGGCAGGCTCCCTGTAAAAATATGGCAAAGCTCAGAAATCCTCCCTACAATATGTTCACTGGCAGGGCGCATCCTCCTACCAGGAATCACGCATGCGTCAAACGCTTGAGACGCTCTGATTTGACAACCCTGGCATCCACCACACAGCCCACTATATCGCAAGGCTTCCCCGTCACTAGCGCACCATCGTCTGCACCTGCTTGCTCTGTTGTTGTGGTTGGAGTGCTGGGAGGGGTCATTATTTAGCAGGGCGAACTGTGGGAGGAGGAGGAGGAGGCATTTTCGAGACGCCGACAAAAAAGCGTGTAGCCTCAGATTCAGCACCACAGGATTGAGGAAAGCGTCCGGATTCAGGCGATTTTCACTGTTCACTGTGGGTTAACTAAAGAGGAGGGACACCATATTTTTTGGGGGAATACACAGTTAAGACAAGCGAACTCACACTTTGTGGACCTGCAAGAGGTGTCATCTCCAACGGTTTAAAGGTGCGTGATGCTAGTTTAGTTGGATGCTGTGGTTTCTCATCTGGGTGTTTTTTTTGGTTGCTAGCAGCCTGGTAGCATTTACACTTGCTGCACTGACTGACACCACTATGCTGCTACGTTAGCTTAGGCGAGGTCTGGCTTTTCATTCATCATTGTGCTTTAGCTTTAAAATAAATAAATCCATGCACCGCAACACTTTAGAGTCATTTCACCACCACAGGCGTCCACAGCGTTTATTTTCCGAGCAGATGTAGCTACTCTCGATAGCTATAATCTCAGAGTCGCCCCACTTTGCTAACGTTATATTAACCACACACGCCGAGCCCTGCTATCCAGTGAGCCCGGTGCTGAAAGCCTGCTCCGACCGACCTAACGCGAGCCTCTTCGGCACAGACAAGCTAGGTTGCTATGCTAGTGTAGAGGCTAAGCTAACTGACACCGGCCACTTCCATGCCAGTAAAAAATTACGGGTCACACATCTGTATTTACGGCTGTCTAAACACTCATGGGCTCAGTAGTAAAGCCGAAATGTCATTTACAAATATAAGAACAGGTAAGCGCTGTCTCTTTGCATATTTGCAACGCTCTTAAATTTCTTTTGTGTGGTAATTTTGCCTCTTTGTTTAATGGTCATACTCACGAAGGGTTTAAGTAAACTACCCACTCGTTTTCTGAAAACATTGAATAACACGTACGTTAACTGTATTATTATGATTGTTATTATTTTGCTGTGTTCATGGTAAGGAATTTGTAATCTTCTTGCTTAGCTCCGTATTTTTAAATCGCGAAGTACACAGCACTGCCTTGCCTCACCCTATAAGTGTAGTTTAAGTAAACTGGCAGGCTGCGTAAAAGAAACATACAGGCAATTCAAGCTCATCATCTAGTGCACCATCACAGCAAGAAAAAAAAAAGTGGATTCAGTGTGAGCATAATCAACTAAAGCCTGGTCAGTTTGTTATCCATAGCTTACGTGGGTATCTGCTTTCTCTTGTTTCATTTGGGTTATTATTATCCCCCTATTCATTATCTGTTTTGTCTGAATGGTAAATGATCAATACAGTTCGTGTGTTTGCGCTGTAGTGGACTAAGTGGGCTTGTTTACATACATGCAACATTCAGGCTAGTCTGCATTACTCTATAGCAGGAGTCCGACTAAAGCGTTTGTGACCCGGTGAAGTTTGCCACACTCCCTTCTTGTAACTGGAGATATGTAATCCCAGAGGCCTGTAGGGGTCACATAGTGGCTGTATTTAGAATCTGAACTTTTGATTGGCAAGGGGGCATGCTCAGCCTCACTGGCATGGGCCATATGTTTCCCTTGTTCTTTTATTAGGCTGAATGCACAGCCTGCAACAAGATGAGACAATATGGTTTTCAGTGGAAAACATATGCTCTTATCTTGGTGTGTTGTGTGCTGTATCTTTAAGCTTTTGAGTTTTAGAGAAGAATTATTTTAGAGTAAAGCAAGTTATTTGCTTTCAGTCATAAGCCCCTTTCACACATACACTGCAACCCTGACATTCCGGACATTACTCAGTGGAGCTGCATGTGTGAACGCATCGTCCAAATCAGTCGGACCAAACATTAAATGGACCTAACACTGACAGCACCCTAGTACAAAAGCTGTGTAATGTGTGATTGAGCCCATGTGTGAATACAGTAGTGAATTCTTGGGAGAATTTTCAGCAAGCGAGTGGGCTACAACGACTTGCTACTGCAAGTGCAACAAAGTCCAGCAGTAAGGGAGACAGTATGAGCAATTTATTAAACAACTGTTTAACAAGCAGAACATAAACTTAAATGAGATAGCTTTACACACAGCCTGTCCCAGGCCGTACCTTTAACCACCTCCGCTGTTATGTAGAAAAGTTAAGGACACATAGTCACAGAGCCGGATCAACGTCTATGTAAAAAGGACAGCTGTTACACATTACGCCTCTGTATCCGGAACGCTGGCATACTATATTAAAAACACACACAGGTCAGAATTATGCCCGCTTTGTTTGGTTCAGTGTAAAAACTGAACCAAGTAAAAAAATGGCGGCTAAATGATGGATATTTGCAGCTATAATGCAGGATCTCTGTATAAAAGAGTGGTTAACTCCCCTGTCATCCACAGCTGCTATTTTACATATGTGATACAATGTCTGCTATACAGCCTTATCATTCAACATTCATCACTCACTATACAGTTAAAAAAGTACTGCATAAGTCTGCAACTAGCGATTATTTTTTCATATTTGATTAGTCTGTCGATCATTAATAGATCAATCATTTAGTCAAAAAATGTTGCCATCATAATTTCCCATGGCCCAAGGTGATGTCTTTAATTTTCACTTCTGTCCAACCAGTCATCTAATACTCAAAGATATTACATTTCCAATTACATACAAGGGATAAAATAAGGAAATTGTCATATTTGAGGAGAAACGTGGAACAAGCTACTTTCTGGCATTTTTGCTTGTTAAAGGTCTTCAATTTTCTGTTGAGTGTATAATTGATTTATAGATTATGGTGGCATAATTTTTTCCCCCAATCCTTCCATCCCATTTCCCATCTTTGACATAACAGAAAAAAACAGCATGATCAGTAAAACATTTTATTGTTGTAACTTTGCTTGATAAAAACTCTGTATACTACATATAGCATATGGAAATTCTTGACTAGACAAAGACAAGGCAAGTGCTCTGATTCCAGACTGTCAAGCATGGACAGACTTTTTTCTGCCCTTTGGGAAATAACTGCACATGTGTATCGCTGTCTAACCGTCTGCTTATGCAAGGCTTATTTGTTTAACCTTTAGGATAATCTTTCTGTTATTTTACAGTACACTGCATCCCTCTTTTGTAGCTGTGTGCATATTGTTGTCAGCCTGACGGAATATGTGAATAACCACTTATTTCATTGATTGTAAAATGACCTTGGTTCAAGCCAGTTCCTCCTTATTTTCAGCTCACACTGTATATAGCAAATCTCCTATTCCTCATTCTTTCACATGATGCCAGATTGCCACCTGCCACCTGTATGCAATGATCTAAATGTTTTGGGCTCACTTGCTGCATGTCATTTGCAGTATGAAGCCTGTTTGTGTTACTGTGGATAAGGGCAACCAATAATTCATGGGTGAGACCATCCAATCAATGGCAGTCTGAGTGCATTGTGTTCCCTGTCTCCTGGGAGAGGAAGCAATATTGGCTTTACACCATGGAACCCCCCTGTTGTTGTGCAGAGCACAGCTTTAAGGTAGCCATGGTAGCCCCACTAACTGGAACAGGACTGCCTCTCCTCTTAGGTCGTCTCTCACTCCAGCTCTTGCACAAATGTTTGATACTGTTTAAGAGATGAGAGATCAGGCGATAGGAACAACACAGAACAATCAGTAGTTGTGCCACGCTTGTCTACCTCATCAATTTCAACTCGCCTAACCCCAGGATTTATATTACCTTATGTTTCAATGGGGAACTGCATTGGACTGACAGCAAACACTCTCTGAGTGCTAGATTAATTTGCTGTTTCAGTTATGTTTATGTAGTCAACATTGGACTATTAAGAAAAAAAGGAAAGAGCACTTTATTGTTTGGGGGGGGGGGGGGGGGGGGGGGGGGGGGAAGACACAATAAAGTAGATGATCCAGCAGTGCTTGAAAGTATAGTGTCAGCAGTAGATTGGCACAGCTAGAAAGAATGAGGTTATATTGTTAAGATCCTTTTCATGTCTGTAAGTCTGCCTAAGACCAAAACCACACCCACAATGCTCAACAAAAGAGCTGTTTAAGTTTATATTGTCATAGCCTCGCTTTATTCTCTACAGGACTATCATTAAAAAATCAATCCATCCACGCATCCATCCATTATTCTGGGTAGTCTGTGGATGGGTGTGGTTGAAAAGCATTTCACCAGGACTCTGCTCACAAAGCATTGAGAAGCATCAGCAGTCACGCTGATGTTCTGTCTGTTTTAATTAACTTAATAGAATATAAATAAATTAAAAGTGGTGTGTGCAAAAATGTACTTGTACACCCCTGTGAGCCACAATTTGACTTCTTTCGAAAAATGTAATCAAAATGTAATATCTTCTGCTGCTGATTTTGTATTCAGGTTACAGCCAAATTTCTAACATCATTCATAACTATAGAAAATATGCCCTTTTGGCCAACAGATGCAGATACTTTACAGATTTTGTGTTGTTGGGTAGATCCAATTGGAATGTAAGGTTCACTTGATCATTTTCTGATGCGACGTCATGTAACCTATCGCCACAGTGATCTTCTGTATGTCTTGGATTGTTGTCATGTAGCTTACCTGTAGTTATCTCTACTGTATTTATTCAAGGTTTAGTAGTCTGTAGCCAGTACCAATAAACAAGCTGGTCAGTTTCATGTGATGACTGAATTGTATAACATGAGCAAAACTCTTGGTGGCCTAATGTTTTGTCTCACAGCCCCAGAGAAGTAGAGACCATGTCTTACCATATCTGACTGTACAGCATAATGACTTAAGCTGAATTTCTTAGGTCTTTTTGTGTCCTGAAAACCTTATTGTTGGCATGTTTGAGTATATATTGAATTTAGTTTTAGCATAAAATATGTATCTGCAGGTAGTGTTTTGAAAGCTAGATGTTTAAATGTTACTGTTTCTACTTTAAAAGTAGGATCAACTGATGTGTTTTTTTCAGGGCCAATACCAATTATCAAGTAATCAAGAGGACTGATAACTGATATGAAGAATTGATATACATTTGCAGTAAAAATGAAAATCATGGTGTCAAAATTCAGAACACACGATTTTAATGTATCATTATGCAGAGACAGCTTCAGGACACACTTCAGTAATGTTACTAGTAGTTGTAGTCAATTAAAAAGGGCCCCTTTTTAATAAGCTGCTCTTTTGAAGTATTTGGTGGGAGAGGAAGATCTGCAATTGTAATTTTATTTAGTCTGTTATTGTTGTTGAAATCAACTGAAGGAGCATTGTCAGAGACAGGTCTATTTTTTTATTAAATAAAGGCTCATCCTCATCCAATCCAGGCACACCGCTCCCCCTGCCTTCCTCAGAGCAGTCAACCTAGAAGAAACCCTGATATGGAAGCAGCCATGTGTCCAAAGCACTCCCTTATTTAACTTTGAGATTGTTGTTGATCGGTTATTGTTGGAAATCTTTTAAAATAGCCAAGCATGCAAACCAAAAACCTCCCTTTACAAAAATGAAGTTGTTCTTTGATAACAACTTTAATTAAGGGGAGAAATTACCTTGGGTAAAGTTTGAGTCTTATCAGTGGAAAACACGTACAGAGAGAGAGAGAGCGGAAGAAGTAAAAATTTGTCAGCGAGCAGACAGCCTCTTTTCCCAGAGAGATGCAACTGAGGTGCCACTGCCAAGATTTTTCACCACTGTTTTAATGGTTTTTTTTGTTGGCCTCCCACAGATTTCATACTCTCTGGGGAAAAGTTACTGATTTTGATAAGATTGAATTACAAATAGTGTTTTTCTTGGTGGCCCTGTTAGTTCTCACTGTCTGAACTGTCAGCAGAGCCTTTCTTCATATGTACAAGCTGAAGCACCT